>NC_137718.1:6567817-6737631 GCF_964034855.1 Anser brachyrhynchus
ACACCCTGAGCTGAACTAAACTGTCCTAACGACACTGGAGGCTCCTCTATGGCAGTCTCCAGGAGGTCATTCCTTGTCCTGGTCCCTCCCCTGCCATCACGTGCATCTGAGTGATTGTGCCTGAGCTGTGCTAATGAGGTCTCTTCATCTGAGAAGTTAGCAGTTGCTTTCAACCTCGATTTAATAACTCTTTCCTAACTCCCCGGAGTGAAGCAGATCCAATTTGAATGTTGCTAACAGGGCCATGTCTCCATTTCACACAGCAGGATTGTTTTTTTCTGTGTGATTCAGCTCTCTGACCCGTATTCCAAGTGATGTAATCCCCGGGATTGGTTTTGTGGAGACATTTCTGGGTTCCTGTGAATCAAGCTCCGTGCATGCACAGCGTTTTAAGATTCCCTCACTCTGTAGCATTAAGGTTCCTCAGTCATGGAGCCAAGTGCAATGCTCCACGTTGAGTGAGAGAGAGCAGCGATGCAGTCCTGTTTCTTCACCTCATAAACAAGTATTTTTATAGGAGCACATAACATCGTACTTTTGCTGAAGTTTGTGCGTGATACGTACTGGTAATGCTTTGGGATTACAACTGTAAAAGATCTCAGTTCAGAAATACAAAAAAGAACCCAAGGCATTTATAGATGGATTTAGATTAATGGTAGTTCTGGTGTGCTGCTGTCCAACATCCAAAAGATTTAGCAGGACTGAAGGAGAAAATAACATTGTCCACAGTGTTTGAAATGGGTGGCTAGGCATTTGCGTGCTCTTCATTAATGCACCACTGAACCAAACTAGAGTTATGTTAATTATTTTATTAGTTATCACCCTTGGGAAACTGACAAAACCTAACTTCCCAAGAATTCCCTGTGAAACAACGTGAGCCATCCCCGTTTTGAAATCATGACCATCCGAAACTTTGCTGAACTGGGCTTGTCCTTCAGATAGGCAATGGTGAGAGATGAAAAGACAGAAAATAAAAGGAATATGGAAGCACGAAAACTGAAATGAGCCTAACATTTTTCAATAAACACTGAGCTGAGGCAGCAGGCTCAGATGGCTTAGCTAGGAGAGCGTAGAGTTGGTCGCGTGTCTGTGTACCCAGAAGGGAGTGTACAAACACAGAGGAAAGGTTTTACCAAACTCCTGCAGCACGTTGTCTTTCTGTGAGCTCAGCAAGTATCACTCTTGTTCTGCACCAGTGGTGCTGCTGTCAGAAGGAGAGTACCAAGGCATGAGATGTACAGGAGGAAAGAGCTGTAGAAATGAGACCTTACTGTTATGGAGCAAGAGCCCGGGTGATACCATCCTGCAGAGCTCCGTATGCATGCTGTACATTCAGCATGCGCTTGGATCCAAACCAGCAAAGCATTTATCTTCGTTTACCTGAATTTTTGAGATTAGTCTTGTACTGGGGCCGAGCGCTGTCTTTTCTGCAAGATGCCTGTCAGGCTGGCGTGACAGAACTTGCGTCTGCTGAACTTCAGGACGTAATACCTCTGTTTACTAGAGTTTCTCCTTAGGGGAGGGTGTCTGTTGCTGCTGTTGCTGCTACTGCCTCTTCATTTTTGATGAGGGTGCAATTTGTCATTTTTTAATTGTGGTATAGAGACCTGAGAAGTAACGCTACAAACAGGTATAGGGAGGGAGGTAAGGATTTTAACGAGTGTTTACAATAACAACAGTAAGGATGAGTACTGCACCTTAAGATCTCTCTGTATGACGGGTGACTCATGGTGGGGATTGCAGTGATTATTGGGCTGGCAGCTGTAGACAGGCTGTGTCCTGGGTTTTGGGTTTGGTTGGTTTTTTCAATGCCAGTTAGTAGTGTGCCGACACTTTGAGCCCTCCGCACAGTGACGGGGCCCTTCTGTAGGAGTCGTACCTCCACGTGGTATGGAACAGTCCTTTCCCAAAGGTCCTTGTAGACCCGGCAGCATTGAAGGGAGGGAAGCATCGTTGTCCTGTTTCTTAGATGAGGATTTGAGTCGTGGGCACATCACAGGATGATTTTTCAAAGTCACTTGTGTTCTAAGCTGCTTTTGAGAATGGCCATTAGGAGCCACAGTAAGTCACACTGGAAGGTGATGGGATTTGGGGCCCTAGCTACTTTGCCAAGAGTCGAAGAGCAATGTGGCTCGTTGTCGTTGGATGTGATTACTCAGGGCACCCCGCGCAGTGCAGATACCAGACCTCTCTGACTTAGGGCTGTTGTTCTGGTTGCTGGAGATCAGATATCCCCGGCCTTCACCAAGGCAGGGAACCGAGCAGTCTCAGGTTTTATACAGAGTGGACGAAGCGTTCAGAGCTGGAATCCGGGCTGGGCGCGCACAGCCCTGTGCTCTGGTCACCAGGCCCGGCCGTCCGTCGGTGCGTTGTTCTCACTGAACGTAACAGTGAGCTGCCCTTGTTGCTCCTCTTCCTGCCACGTGTAAGTAACGCATTTTGGGCTGGTACCTGGAGGAGTAAAACCAGTTTTGATATGAGGGATTTCTGACTTCTTCGATGGGTCTAAATCTAGCAAAGGCTGTGGTGATACACCCGTCAGGCATGTTGGTTTGCACAACACCTATCAGTCGCCCAACACAGCCTGCCTTCAGAGGCCTGTCTCCATTTAATTTTAGTGCGTTATTCATTTGTTGGCTCCTTCTGGGTTTTGAATACTCGCCCTGCCAATGAAGCGTCATTTGGAAGCGGACCAAGCTCAGCAGGGAGTAGCTGTTTCTTCGTGATCCTGCGATGTTCCCAGGTGGTTTGGTGCCGCTGACACCTGCCATGCTGGTTTGCTTTGCGGAGCTGCAAGATGCAGCCAATTCAGCGTAATCCCTGACGAGTGAAGAGGCCCTGTTCCCTTTGTAGGTAGGTAGACTTTTTTCCCCCTAATATTTTCTCTCAAAGGAAACCAAAGAGAACTCAAATTTAGCCTGACCCCAATTAGACGGAATTGTGCATGCAGAGGATGTGTTTGTTTAGTGTGGGAGCTGGTTAAATGCTGCATTGCAGCATCTGTACCATGTCCTCATTTGTGCCTCAGAACATTTCGAAACGTGGCTCTCCACAACTCCTGAATTTAAGACCAACGTAGGAGTCGGCAGCAACGTGGTTAGCACGAACTTTGTGCGCGGCTGCCCGGAGAGGTCGGTGGATTAGGAGGCTGCACGGGTTCCTGGCTGTCGCTGACAGCACATCACCAAGGTTATGACATTCAGCTCCTTCCCTCGTTTTTATCCAGGAGAAAAGTAAAAACAACACGCAGCGTTTTGAAATATATGGCTAGGAAGTCCTTGTGTAAACAGCTGATTAGAATCAAGTCAAATGCTGTCTTGTTACAGCATTTTGCAGTACAGTGGTGCTAAAGCCAAGCGGTTCACCCAGACTGTTTCCTTTCAGCCTCCCATCTCCTGTGCTTTAGCCTCTGGCACAGACAAAAGGGGGCAGGAAACCTGCCTGGAGGTTGTCCACAAAGTACAACTGATAAATCCATCTTTCGGTGGCAATGCTCTGCGAGCCCCTTAGGTTTGTTCGAGTGATGGATTGCTTGGGGCTGGGCTGGGTTCAGCAGCGCTGGGAGCGGGGAGGCTGCGCAGCAGATCCGGCGCTGCGGTGGTGCCGGTTCCTCTGGCTTCGGGAGCTTGCAGAGGGGTTGGGGTCGGTGAGCCGAGGTCAGCGATCCAGAGGAGAGCCTCAGTGCTCTTCTGGGAATGTGAGCTGTAGTAAAACAGTGCACAGGTGTTCCTCGTGGCATAAGCCATATAACACAGCCAGCTGTATTAACGGAGGATTTTGTAGACTAAAAGCAAATGATATTTTTTGTACCCCTTCATGTATGTGTTGCATTGATACATCTTTATGCATTTGTTGTCTTGATACTTCATCAGTTTCCATAACTGGAAAAGGTGGGTTTAGAAATGGCACTAATTTTTGGTCGACAAGTTCCCCATATAAAAGGATCTATAGCTCCCCTTCGAGTTAGTCAGAACTCTTCAGGAAAATACTGACTGGTGATCAACGGAGAGAGAGAGTACTGCTGTTCTTGCTGAAAAAGTAAATGTCTACAAAAGACAACGTTGATTCTTGCTTTCTGTTCCTCTTATTACTCCCCAGTTCCCCAAAATTATTATCAATTATGTATGACAAGTTGGGTAGGATTAAAGGAAGAACACAATGAAAGCCAAGACTTTTCACAACGGCTTGCAAGATCGAATTGAAGCAGAGACACGGTCCTGGTATGTACTGGGCACTGGCAACGACTGCATAGAGGGGATGGTTTTATTCTCTCATGCTGGTTATTGCGCTCCTCAGATAAGCTTCTTAAGAGCACCTTGGGACTTGTGACATCACAGTTTGTTCTGGGTCCTCTGGTCTTACCCTCTCCTTCAAGTAATCCCCTGGCTGCCGTTGGGTGATACATTTGCCTTTGATACTAATTTATTGCAGATTTGAGTATAGGAAGAACAGTGTTACCAGAACAGAGTAACCCAAGGAATGAGATCTTGGGCAGCATCTTGGCAGGGATCTGTAAAAGTCTGGTTCCCCTTAGCTCCAGGATAAGCTTTGTAATCTATATGTCATCTCTTTGGTTCCTCATATTAATGTGAGGAGTCCCTTTTACTAGCTAATAATTTTAATTGTAATAAAAGTCTGG
Organism: Anser brachyrhynchus; assembly: GCF_964034855.1. NCBI lineage: Eukaryota > Metazoa > Chordata > Aves > Anseriformes > Anatidae > Anser > Anser brachyrhynchus. The sequence goes on from NC_137718.1 coordinate 6,572,457, forward strand.
CTGGATGGATTTGGATTTTTGCCATCTGTGAAGGAAGTCTTGATTTGGAATTCAGGACAGCTGAGTCTTACATATTTATTAATTTTTGGTTTTCTTGATGTTTTAACTCTTTGAGGGTAAATTAGCTGGTGCCCACTCTCTTGCTGTTTGAGGATGAAATTGAACATTAACAACAAGAAGTAAAACAAACTTTGCTAAAAAGTAGAAAGCTATAAATATTTACAAATGTATTATTCTTTTCCCTTCCTCTCTCTAAGTACTGTTTTTAAGTGTAAACACAAGACAGCCCCTGAAATCCAAGAACTTCCAGTTTATGTTCACAAGGCTCAGATGAATGCCTGCTCATGATGTTGTTTGTAGAGAATTGCTTTGCTTCAAGATTTTAGCTTCAGAAAGGCTTTTTAGCGTTTGTCGAGTTCCCATCAGAAATAGATACTCAAGCTTGACGTGGGCTCGCTGTGCTTCAAATAGCAAATAGTCGTGGGGCAGCAGAGAGATCTTGGAGTGCAGTTCCCCAGGGCTGCTTGGAACTGTTACGACTTGAATGCTGGCAACCACATCAATAAGTTTGTTTAAGCAATAACTTCTTGTTCTTGTACAAAGATTTATTGAAGTGCTGCACAAAAAAAGGTAGGTTGTTTGTGTTAAACATAACATTTAGATCAGAATTATTAAATTGGCCACAGTCATTACAACAGGCTGAGGAGAATGTTGGCTGTGACTGAGGCTGAAGGTTTATATTAGATACATAAATTCTGTGAATGAACCCTTGGGCATTTTTGTACTCTTAATAGGTAGAGTATCCAAGCTGAAAAGCTTGAATGTGAACTAAAGATTTCAGACCTCCAGGTAGGATCTGATCTGGCATCATGCTTTTACACCTCTCTCAGTTTTTAAGCATTTCTATGTCTGAAGGAGTTTTCATGCTTAGGACATAAATCTGATTTGAAGGATTTGTATGCGTCTCCCTTTCTGCCAAGATACTTCTTGTATGACTTCGGGCAAGTTCCTTCAAATAGGATCCATCTCCTTCCTTTACCCTAAAATTGGTGTAAGAAGAAAATAGTGGATCCTGAGTTCCTTGTTGGCACAGCGGGAAAAATAATGCATGCTTACTTACCTGATAAATTTTGTAATGCCCTCAGATATCTGGGGGACAAAAGAGCCATAAATAAAACACGTGCCACACGCAGAATTGCTATCCAGGGCTACAGCTCAGCAATAGAATCATTAAGGTTGGAAAAGACCTCCAAGATCATCTGGTCCAACCATGCAGTTGGTTGCATCTTGTGTTTCCTGACAAACCTACCTAATAATGCAAGTATTGATGAAACTGGAAATCTTCCTGTTCTGCCTCCTTTAATAGTATTTGTCTCTATGGTAGAATTCTATTGAGAAAACTGAAGGTAATTGTATAGTGCACAGCTGCTCAGAAAAGAGCAGATTCTTGAAGAAATATCTTTAGTTGAAATTGTAGCAGTTCTGCCAGTGCCCGTGAATGAGCTCAGAAGACAACAGTTCACAGATAGTGAGGCCGTGATTTTCCATCAGTAAACTTTTTTCAGTACTTGAAACTTTAAAAATTGGTTATATGCTTCATGCCATAGAGATATAGTAAACTTTTTCTCCTCCCCAAATGATTTCTTTCGTGCTTGAGGAATCATTAGACAGATACTCTTAGTGATTTGACTTGTATGTTAGAGCCCAAACCAGCTGTATCTGTTATGAACCTTTATTGTTTTCTGCTTGTTTTATGTTATGCAGTGACATACCGAAATACAGTCCTGTCTCTTGCATCTCAGTCCATGTTTGCTGCAGCTCTGCACACAGTCGATGTATAAACTTGAAAAAAATGGTTGTGAAGTTGCATTCTGGGGCAGTAATTCAGTGGGGCTGATGTGACTTGACAGTCCCTTCAAGCTTAACGGTGACATCAGCCATACCCTTCCATTCATCCTGCTGTCCTGCTGGTGACTACTTCATTTGGCTACCCGTTTTTCAGGTGATTGGCTATATATTGAAACCTGTTAGCCTCAGACATGCCAAAACCAGTTTCCTTTCAGTATTTCACAATTTATAGTTTTATTTTAAAATCAAAGTCCATCTCCAAAGGCCTTGGGCAATCAAGTCAAAGAGCTAAGCTGTAGTCAGAGCTGTGCGAGCTTAGGGACATGGTCTAGTGGGTGATAGTGGTCGTAGGGGGATGCTTGGACCAGATGGTCTCGGAGGGCTTTTCCAACCTTAATGACTCTGTGATGGGAGCCGGGTGCTCCTGAGCTCAAATCCCATCTCTCACGCACAGTTCATGGCCTCGAGAAACTTGCTGGGTGTCTGCTTCCATTGCCACGTTGTGAAGTTAAACTAACAGTCCGGATCTGCCCCGAGGTGCCACAAGGGTAAACTTGTAATGTTTGTGAGGTACTTGGAAGGTTGAGGGCATATAAACATTAAACAGTGGTTATTCAGGTGTTACCACAGGTCAGCACGCGAGACCCACAGCCTGGTGAATGCCTGCAGGGAAATAACTCCGTTTATCTCCAGGTATCTCCCAGATTTATTTTGTTCCTTAGTCAGGTTTGCATAATTTCACAGATCTAAACATGTCAGGCATTTTGGAAACCAAAGGGTGCCTAAGTGACTCGAGCCCTTCTGTAAATCATTAAAAGCCTGTGTGGTTCAGGTGCCCCAGCATTTCTTCAGACCTAGCAGGCTGCGCTCTGCGAGAAACCCCTGTAACGTAAAGGACGGATCCAGCAGCCTGGACAAACAGCAATAGGTGCCCCAAACTGGGGATGAGTGGAGAAGTATTCTGCTTGCTGCAGATGAGTTCACTGCTACACAAACTCGTTGAACACAAGTTGGGACTTTTAAAGGCCAATAGTTCTGAGATATTTTGGGCAAATGTCCAAACATAACAGGCACTGTTATTGCTTCACCATCTGCCCTCTGAATTGCTGGAACTCAAGATTATTGGGTATGGGGTTAGCATTACAAAGAGGTATGTGGGGTCCCCATGGAGAATGACTTGTTTGGGGGGAAGTAGTTGCAAAAAGGGAGAACTGAGAAGGCAATACAAGCTCTTGCAGTAAAGAAAAGAGACAATCTCTCAGTCCCCTCCCTTTTTACCCTGCCCGCAGCTGTGAGAGGAGAAATTCTTTATGCCTGAGTGACCCAGAGGACAGCAGGGAGTTGAAAATTAATTTGCATTTTGAAACACTACAGCTGTAGGGAGAGCAAACATGAGAAAAAATGTTGCACTACATGCAGGAATTGCTTGTGCTCTTACCCCTCTCTGCTCTTGCCGAGGTGGACACCTTTTCCAGTCTTAACTTACTGTAGTACGTGTAATGGAGCTAAATGGAAAGCACTAGCACGCAGCCTACATATGAATGTATTAGTAGGATATTTATTCCATTTAATGGATGTGATGCATTTCTGTATTAAAAAAAAATACAACCCCAGTTGTTATCCCCACTTGGGTGGATACAACCTGGGAGATAGACGTACGATATAAAGCTTCTTCTCTTTGATGCAAAAGCAGTAAGAGTAAGCACGGTTTATGCCACTGCAGTGCTCAAGTGCAAAAATGCCCTGGCACAGACACACCCGCAGCACCGAGAGTGTTGCTGATGTTACAGGACTTAAAAAGCGTGGGGAACTGCCTTCCTAGCCTGATGCGGCACAACGGGATTTATGTTTCTTAAGCTTGGACCTTGCACTTTGTTTTTACACAGTTCCTGGCTAAGCTACCATAAATAAAAAGAGTCCAGTCTTAAAAAGCAGAGTCCAGCACGGCAGGCTGATTGCACACTTGGGCGCTGCATGGTACCTGCATGCTAACTGACTCATGCTTTATGGCTGCCTCTTCCCTTATCATGAGTTACAGTACAAAAGTCACAATTTCAAATAAAAGCGCTGCACGTTATCAGGAAATAGTGCAGCTTGTGGTAGCTGGTTTGGACTTTACCCAACTCCTCAACAGTATAAATCATTTTAATGTGGGTCACACTTCTTGAAAATCAGGAAGAGAGCATCTCAGAGGAAGTTCACTCTTTGGTCTCGTTCTTCTCTCTTAATCCTGCTGATTCAAACTTAAGGACACAGATTTAGGAAGGAGCCAAATGTCCGGAGAAGAGAATCTTTCCAAGTTCGTTGTTGTTTTTCTGAACACGCAGGGCATGGTGGGGTCTGCATGCTTACCAAATGGCACGTGCAGGTGATTCCCTGGGTGGCAGAGCGCCTTCCTGCAGAGGGTGTTCCTTACAGGCCAGGGCAAGAAAACAAAGTCCATAACCTCTCTGTCTCGTGCTGTTTTACAAGAATTTCCTGCGTAACTTTCACTGTAAGGCGGAGGGAAGAGTTCCAGAACTGAGTAGTTTGAAATGAGGCTCTGAGAAAAGTTACAGTCTGAATTATTAGAGTTTTTTACTGTATTTTTTTAAGGAAATTCTTGGAAGTTTCTTTGAAAAATTGAGCTAAGAATAGGAGGAAGAATGATTGGGTTAAAAGCAGCAGTACTTCCTTGGATGAGGACATTCATTGCTAGGTTCTTATGTAACTTTGTGTTTATATGGTAAGGGAGACAGGATCTGTTTGGCTAATTCCAGATGTCTAGAAGTTGTCCAAGTCTCAGCTAGTCACAAAGTTTCAAGAAATGGGCACATCCCTAAAACAATCCACACCATCCTATATTGCACCACATGTTCCCGGGGCACGTTATCTGCTGCGGGTACCTGACTTTCCTCGCTGTTTATAGAGGCAGCCTGGACAACTAAGAGTGAGCTGTCTCCCATCTAAGCGTCATCCTTGTAGCTGATTGTTCAAATTTATATTCCTGTGGCTCAAAATGTAGCCTTTAACCTGCTGTTACATTCCTGCACTCGGTTCTATTCTTTTTCATATTCTTCCTAATTATCTTTATGGGTACTTGATATTCATGGCTATTTCTTTTGCTTAGGTGGCTCGGTGTGGCGCTCAGGACAGTTTATTTTGTACTGCCGTTGGGCGGCAGGTTCAGCTTTCCGCATTTGTTTGCTATGTGTGGAATTCAGCTGAGCAGCTGCATTTCAGCATGCCGTGGTCCATTAACCAGCCGAAAGGCCTGGCTTATGTGGCAGTTCACCTTATTGCTGTAATATTGTGAAAACGACGCTGCTAGAGGGGAGCTTGATGGGAGGCCTCATTCCCCAGCCTGAACAAATAGTTCTGATTCCAGTAACGTACTTTAAAAAAATTAAAAAAAATAAATAAATAAGCCTCCCAAAACCCAGGGAGGGACCATTACAAAAGATTAAAAGGGAAAAAATAAAAGCAAGTTGATAGGAGAGGAAATGTGACTGATTTCAGGATGAATCAAAATGGTCTTCAGAATGAAAACCATAAAACTTCTGCTTCCTCTTAATGGGAAAGAATTAACCAGTTAACGAGCCCTAGGAGATGCAATAAACCTTTCAAACCAGCTGAGAGAGACTCAGGAACAAGTTGAAAAAATTCCTTTAGCTGCTATGGTGATCAGATGTGCCAGGGTCCACTTTGTTGACGCATCCACATCTCCAGCCTGGCACTACCTGCTGTCTGAGATACTGAAGGGAAGGGGGTGAGGGATGGGAAGGAGGTGATGGATTTTGGAATGGGGGATGTGTACGGTGCTCGGATTCTCATGAAGAGGTAGGTGTTCAAAAGTGGCACCTGCCAGTGGATTTTAGCAGGCTGCAGCTGAGTCCATGTCTTCACAGCAGAGAAGTTATCTGGAGCCAGTGGATGGAGATGGTACAGCTCAGAACAGGAGTAAACCCAACAGCCGGTATTAGTACTTCTGTTATTTGCCTGGGAACGTGGATCTGGAAGGGGCTGTGCTGGCTTTAATAAAGACAGACACCAGTGCTGGGCCCACAAGTTTCCTGAGCAGTGGGTTATTGGGGAGTGGAGGAATATAATGTGCAAGGTGCCCTGCCCTTGTTCTGGTCTTTCCTCAAGTGACCTGCTTGGGGCAGTTGTCAGAAATGGGGTGCTGAGCGTGGTGGACCTTCACAGCAGTTACTGCAAGCCACCTGGGTCACCAACTCTGGTCATTAGAATTGCAGGAAAATATAGTAATTGGCTAATATTAATAGCATTATAGTGTAGATGCTACAGCGTATGAGGAGAAATCCCTGATAGTTTCCCCCTGGGATGCGGCTGTGACATAGCTTTCTGATTCAGATCTGGTGACTGCTTTGGGATCCAGGAGCCAAAGTCAGGACCTGAACACCAGTAAGTTCACCTCCGCGGCAGGGGACGCAGGTTTATGTAAAGGTAGCTGTAGGTACCTGGAGAAGTCACAACCATAGGTGGTGGTCTTGGTGCACTTCACAGTCACGATCCCAAGCTTTAGCCTGTGCTGTCGCCCTGCTGTTCCGTGCGGGTGGTAACAGGCACTGTGCCCTGCATGCACACACGTAAACGTGTGCTGATGTATATGTAGCTAAGGGGCTTAGCATTCAAAGGGGAGGGGGAGATTAAACACATGTGTCAGGCGTCGTCTTTGTTCAAAAATGAGTAAAATCAAATCACCATTCCAGCAAAGGGCCTTCAAGTGTAATTATGGCCCTTCTTGTATTTCAGTCACTTCTCCAACCGTGCAGCATTCCCCCAAAAATATCTGTGGCGCTGGCATGATATATTTAGCTTAAAGAACAGATCGTCCTGGCAACCAGATTAGGAAATGCATAGAACAAGCCTGCTAGATTTTTTTCAGCATATATTAATTTTTCTAACTGTGCCCAGGCCCGTCCGTGACAGAGGAGTGGTTTAGGAAGCACGCTGCTGTTGCTGCAGCCCACTGCTCCCCTCCGTGCTCCCTTGACCCGATTCACGTTGTCACAACAGGTAGCTGCTCCGAAGAACCGGTGCACAAATACCATTCTTACCGTGCTGTTTGTTGACACAGCTAGATAAACCCCAGCAGGATAAGGCCTTGGAAACGTGCAGATTTGTTCCCTGTGGCACAGCCTTCAATTAGGGCGCGCAGGCAGGTGTCCTGGCCGTGCTCAGGGTGTGCAGAGAAACGGGGGGGCTGCCTGTGCAGGCTCCCCCTGTGCCGTGTGTGCATCACCCCTCTCAGATGTTAGCAGCCTCCCTGGTAGGAATTAGGTGGGCAGGGAACGTGCTATTACTTGCTTATTTATTTATTTATTTCAGAGGGCGCTGCTGATTTCATGGGGTGCCCATTCAGACTCCAGTATCAACCACTGAAATCTTTGGGCTTTGCAGCCACACATCAGCAGGTCTCACCACGACGCTTTAAAACCTTACCTCCTTGCCCAGTCCTTTGTGACCCTGGCAGTCGAGCTGTTAGCAGAAGGAAATGCGTGGCTGACTCGGTGCTGAGCCCAGCATCCTCACTTAGCTCACTGATCACAGATTTGTGACCTCTCACCTTTCTTAATGGGTGGTGGTGGGAAGAGAGATACGTGCGGACATCTCGCGCAGTCCTGCCCGGTTCTCAGGGAAACCAAAATGAGCATTACTCCAGTGTGTCTTGCCATCTAGGGTGCTCTCTTTCCTCACACAAGAAAAGAAAGCACTGACCGTGTCTGCGCCTGAAGGCTGTCCTTTGTGTTCACTGCAAGGGGTGGGGCTGTTCTCACCTCTGGGTTTCTGCATCCATTTATACCTGGGTCGCACTCGCTCCTAACACTTCGGTGCGGTGCAATACGTAGGCAGCCCCTTTGGCAGCCGCTTGAGTATGATGTAATTCCTACCCTATCCACTTCAAGCGTTAAAACTTTCTTCTTGAAGAGGTGTTGAATCTTTTTGCGTAAAGGGGTAAGTGTTGTCCTCTAAAAATGTTTTTTGAAACTGTATTAGGATTTAGGGCCATCTGTTCCGCCTGCTCTGTTCTCAAGACATTTAGCTTACGGTATTGTGGATGACTGATGCACATTTTACCAACATGCTCTCCAAATGTGTATTCGCTCGGCAGCAAGGAGTTGTTGCTTATCCTGGCTCAGATGCCTAGCTGTGCATGCTGTCTGGCCGATTCCTAATGCCAGCAGTGTGGTGCGGCTCCGAGCTCCCAAGGCTGCAAGAGGTGCCTTTCTTCAGAGCGGATGCTGAGGTTTCCTTCTGTAAAAGCCTTTGGCTGCAGTAGTGGAAGTTAAAATTTCCATTCCATCTACAGGGGAGAGGAGAAGAAGGTAATCACCTCTGATGGTTTTCTTTCCCTAAAAAAGCAGCGCTTGGTTTCCAGCGCTTTTTCTATGCCATTGCTCGGTGTACAAGGGCTCTGCGTGCCCCAAAGTCTGCAGCGTGCTTTGGAAAACAGTGTGAGATGCTGTAAATGCCTAGTGCTAGAGAAACTAGAGTCTGACCGGCTGAGTATTGACAGCCTCTTGGTATATTTGGGCATCTCGGCTGCAGGGGCTCGTCTAGTATAGCTGCTCCTGCTCAACTGATGTGCCACACAGCTATGCAGGTTTTGTTCTCTCCTGTGCTCGAGTGTGGAGCAGACGTGTCCTTAACCCAGGATGAGGCTGACTCCCAGGAACCATTTGAAATGGCTCTTCTCTAGCTGCGTGTTTGGCTGTTTGCTGCAAGCCCAAAGAAAAGCCGTGAAGTGACTGGGAGGGGAGAGCACAGAGCATCCAAGTTGGGTAGCACTTAGTCAAACTGACTGGCAGATGGCATTTGCTGCTTGATGTTAGGGGATTTGCCACATGACCTATTCAGAATCTGTGCCACGTGGCAAATTGATCAGACTTGGCATCTAATGTAAGAATAAATCTCGATCATCAAAGGAGCTGTGGCAAAAAGGTGGTTTACAGAGGAGTGCACAAGGATGTGAGCTTTTCCATGATGATTTGCTGATGTTCACAAGAGCTCAGTCCTGATTTTCTTTCTGTGCTCAGAGCAGTTTTATCTCCCTACGGTAAATAAAATGATTTGCTGTTCCTTAAGCCTACAAGGATGGACAGATAGCTCAGGCAGTGGATGCTGCATGGGGCTGAGAAGTCAACTGGAAAGAATTGGTTGGTGAAGTGGCTTGAATATTAACTTGACACCTAATTATATCTTCTGGGCTTATTTTTCCATTCTGTCATAACCTGGTCTATCTGATGTTTCTGTGAGTGTGGTATGTTGTGTAGCTGTCTAAATCCAGTCACGCTCTGGTAGGCTTTGGGGAAGAAATTATCAGTTGTAAAAACTCCACTGTCCCTGGTGCAGAAAGTAGCAGCTCTTTAACATTTGTATTTGCTTAAACCAAGCTATGCAAGCAATTCACGTATAGATCTGAAAACAACGAAGCCGTTTGGCCAAAGAGAGCATATTGACTCAGTTTTATAGCTCTTCTGAACATGAGATTTAACACCACAGCTCTTGTGGGAGCTGTGATGGGAGCTGCAATATCTCTGCTTGACCAGAATTGACTTTTTCCAACCTGATTCATATATCCTGGCATTTCTTTAAAGCAAAGAATGCACTTCTGTCCAGCTTCTTCCCCAAATCCTGCACTTAAAACTCTTACAGGCTTTCTCCTCTAAGGAAGAAGTAAAGCACTAGCCCAGCTGGGCTTAGTTTATGGGATCTGACAAGACCGCAGCCTGAACAAGGACTTTAATAACACGCTCAACTAACCAATGACACTTGTTCTTTAGTCCCCCAGGTCCTCAAGAGCTGCACTGAATTCATTGAGAAGCATGGCATTGTGGATGGAATATATCGTCTGTCTGGGGTCGCGTCCAACATCCAGAAACTACGGTAGGAGCACTGCGTTTGATAAACCTGCTTGTAGAGGCGGAACGAGGCGTGCCCCGGATTCAGGGGCTGTGTTTTCAGGAGCCTGCCCCGTACCAGCTGCGGGGCTGGCTGCTCAGCAGCTCTGTGTGTGCAGTGTGCGCTCCAAGGGTGGTGTGCTGGGATTGCCACTGCCTTGGAGTTCTCTTTTACGGGTGTGCAGGGTTGTTTGGTAGACTTTGTTCTGTGGGAAGTTTTCCTTCAGGATAGGGTATTGGAAGGCTCTGGGACTGTGGTGTCACTGCTGTCAAATTTCATTCCTGTTTCCTCTTGTTCCTGGAGCCCGTTGGAGCAGCTGATACTTCTCCTTGCTGCTTTGGAGTTCTGGCATATTAGCAATTAATTAGCGACATGTGAAGAAGTACTTGCATAATTCTTGGTGGGTGGCATGGCCCTGCTGCGTGGCTGTGAGGAGGAAGGCTAGGTGTGTGTTGTCCCCACTCAAGAGCTGTTCTTATCGCTCTGAGTGCCCTTTATCCTTTTGTGAGGCCCCGTTTCTTCCTCCCATCATTTGGTATGCATTCTTCTGTTGTGAAGGGCCTGAGAGAACCTACTGGGATGTGACTAATTCCAGTTTTGATCGTAGGCCCGCTGCCTCACAGAGGCAGCAGAGGGGTGTTTTCCATATGAAGGATATCCTTTTTGTACCAGCTATTCCCAAGTTAAATGGACGGGTTTGAGCCGGTACAGTTACTGTACAAACCCTTGTATGGATGGGCTTATTCTGGTTCAGCTTAAGCCTGTTTTTCATCACAGCGAGTTCAATTTCAAAAATCTACTCCCTGAGCCTTTGATATGCAGGCTCCAAAGACTCTGATTGTAGCTGCTGTCCAGAGCAGAGTCGGCTGAATAAAATGTTTGCCCTTGCTTCAGTTATATCCCTTTAATTCCCCATTTTGACTTGTGCTGGACCATCTTTCTAATCACTGCCCTAGTCCATCTTTTATAACCATTTTCTTTTTTGATGTATTCCAAAGGTGCTTTAAAACATTTTTCTAAAACTTCAGTTGCATAATACCCTGGTACAGTACAGAGAACAAAACGATAGCCTACTTTTCAATTTTCTGAAAGTACATGGCATAACTTGTAGGCACTGTCCCTGTCAAATTTCATGACAGATTTTTCATAAGTGTTTGATTAATGCAGGACATGTTGCATTGCTGGACTTTCCAGTTATATAAACAGATCATTAAGCTTATGTCAAAATTAGCTCTGCAGTGACCTTGTAAGTGAGCAATTGTTGTTAAGTTTCTAATAGAAGAACTGAATTTCCCGGTTTTAAAGGTGTTTTTTTTTCAGTTGGACAGAAAGTTAAGAGAATTTTATTCCACGTGAGAGATTCACTCCAGGACAGAGGCTGGCTCTTTAGTAGCACAGTAGCTGCCTTTATTTGGCCGGTAGACAAAGCAGAACGAGTGTCGGGTTGGTGTGGGCATCCCTGTACTTGGCTCTGGCTTTTTCTGAGATGCTGTGAAGTTGTATGCTACTAAAAAAATCTACCTTAAGGGTCAAAAGAAATGAGTTGTTCTCTATATAGTCAGAGAAAGAAGACTGCATGTAAGGCTTCCCTTTCTTCACTCCATATTCTGCTTCTGCAGGGGTAGGTCTCTAACATGGCATGGGATTTCTTCCTTGGGAAGGTGTGCTGGAGCAGCAGAGTGCTGGAGTAGGGCAGGAGATGGCCAGAGAGTGTCCATCGAGGCTCGGTTTGTTTGTTTGGGCGGGTTGGTGCCTTTCCCTGATGGCTCTTCTGAGCTCTCTCTTCTTCTGCGGAGCCAAGCGCAGGAAACAAGTTTCTCTTCCAAGTGTGAGTAAGGGATGAGTCAGAACGTGCCTGTGGGAGCTGCGTATGCTGAGCGCTGAGGAGTGTGGCTACAGCGAATCCATCGGCTGGGGAAAACAGAAACCTTGATTTCTTCTGTGCTGTTGTTGGGATGAGGAGCTGGGGCGGACTGTTCACCTTGTCTGAAGAAGTCGACCCCTCTTCCCCTTCTCACCGGCACTGTGAACTGGCTTCCCTCACACAGCCTTCGCGTCCAGGCGAAAGGAGCTCCTTCCTCGTCTCGTAAGGGATGAACACTTGATCGAGAGGGGCAAGCTCGGCCTTTGAACTGTGCCTAAGTCGCGTTTTATCTTGCGTTACAAATTGTCTGGCCTGGACTAGGGGGAGGCGGGGGCTGTTGCCAGCAAGCCCCTGCCATTGCTGTGGTTGTAGCGCAGACAGGGTGACTCCCCATGTTGATGATAAGTTGTTGGGTTTACAGCTTAACGAGGATGGCAGGGAAACTGAGCTCCAGCAAAAGCAGCCATGTTCTCGTAGCTCCCTGTGGCCATGCCAGCCCCTGCAGATCTGGCCTGCTAATTTGAAACAGCAATCTCCGTGCGCATATCCGAGCAGCAAGCCAGCTCTTGGCCTTCTAAGCTCAGCTTTTATTTCATAGATGTTTGTGATTTTGGTTTTCCTCTCTCTGAAAACCAAGGGAATGCTCGGGGTTTGTCTTCATGTGGTTGCTGGCTCTTTTCACCCCGTAGCAGAGGCGTGCTCGGCTCACCAGCTTGGACCCAAGGAATTTCTGCACACAGTAGTTTCCACGTGCAGCAGTGCCAATGGTGCTGCTGTTCAGCGCTGCTTTATCATTTCAGTTTCCAGGCCTCTGAAATGCAAAGGGACAGCAGCTTTCATTCTGACCCGTGGGGACTCTTCCTCCAGGCAGCTCCCCGTCATGGCCCTCGGGAGCTGAACAGTCAGATTGCCTCCGTGGTCTTGGAAAACATGCTCTGGAGATTTTGTGAAAGGCTCTGTTACAGGAAAAGTGATTGTAGATTAAATTGTAGGCTTAGATTATAAACTAACTGAAAAAGGCCATACCAAAAAAAAAAGTCTCATTTTGGAAAAAAAAACAATCTAGTAGCAGCACAAGCATGGCTTGGGGGGGCTTTGGTGACTAAGTGATTGTTTTGTCCCGTAAATCAGGAAACCCTTGCTTTGCTTGACAGTAATTTGTGTTGTTTTTTATTTTCTTTCTTCTTTGCCAACCTCCCTCTGCCCACTTTTGTGTATTCATCTCCAGCCATGAGTTTGACTCCGAGCAGATTCCTGACCTAACCAAGGATACATACATCCAGGACATTCACTGCGTGGGTTCCCTCTGCAAACTGTACTTTCGGGAGCTCCCGAACCCCCTGCTGACATATCAGCTCTACGAGAAGTTCTCAGTGAGTACAAGGCAACGTCTTTCACTTAACCTCGCAGCATGACCTGTTATCTGCACATCCACGCACTTTCCTTTGCCTTAAATCTGTTTTAAGCTGGTGTTTTTATAGACACCCAAAGTGTGTGTCTGTAAAACCACCAGCCTAACACCAATACAGCTCATGCTGCACACCAAATGCCCACCTGCTGTGTTAGCATCCTGCCCCTTCAAAAGGTGGGTGCAACAAGGCCCCAGGTTTGGGAGCCTTTTTCTGTTGCCCCATTAGGTTTATTCACTTGTGCCTTTGTGTCACATCCTACACCATATTGATGCCACTCCGGGGGCCCCAGTAAAGGTTATTTGGGTATTAACAATGCTTGCAAGAATTCCCCTATCTTCTGCCATTCCCCAGTGATTTATCTAACAGGAATGGGATTAGAAGCAAATGCTACTTGGAACTGAATGCCCACTGCAAGGAATCGCGCTGTACAATCAAGCTACAAACTGGCCCAGAGCTTGAATCACTTGCCCTTTATTGCATTAGCTGCGTGCCAGTCTGTCCCCAGAGACGGATGCCTCTTGGAAGGTTGAGAGGCTCAACAAATTCTGTCTCAGCACTAGAGAATAGTGCGTTGTCCACTTAGTTCAAGACCCTGTGTCAGGTATCTGGCCTTATTCGTATCTCAATCATTGACTGTGCTATTCCAGGATGCAGTCTCTGCTGCTACAGATGAAGAACGGTTGGTTAAAATCCATGATGTCATCCAGCAGCTCCCCCCGCCTCACTACAGGTTAGTACAGCCTTCAGTCTGGTTATAGCTCGGCATTGCTAGCATTTCAAGAGTGTAATGGTGCGATTCCAGTCTTGCCTCTCAAGATAGCTGCATTATGCCTGTATATATTAAAATGGTTTATGGCTACATAAAGTTGATTTATATTTTAATTAGATCATTACCAGACAAACACCATATACTTTACATCGTCTTATTTGACTTCCTCTGGAAAGTATGTATAGGAGGCAAATACAAGCTCGTTATGGCACAAGTGGCTGATATCATTAAGGAAATGTTCTTATTGAGGGAGCACAATACCCTCTCTCGGAATAGCAGTAAAGACAGTGAAATGTGAACACCAAAAAATTGCTTCAGGACTTTGGTTTAAGTTGTTCAAGTGTATTTTGGCCGTAAGCATCCTCCCCCTGCCCCAAATAGTTTTTAGCTGCAGGCCAGTGCTGAACATGTCAATACACGAGGAGCAGCAGCAGGACATACGAGCACGGTCGGGCAGCTTGGATGATGGATGGGATAGTGTTGTATTCTGGAGTGGTTGCTTGCAGTATGGCAAGGCAGCGCTTAGTAAAGTTTTATCTATTTAATATTTAACTATAATAGCAATGATAGTAACTAGCAAATGCTAACAGTGATCTTTTGGAAATAAAACTATACTGTGTTGATTATTTAAACAGTACAAGCTTATTAGAATAACATGCTAAATTATATGCATTATATTAAAACACACTAATTAGTATTCATAACTATTTTGTTGTGCATGACAGTCTTTAATCATCATATTATATATATATTAATGTTCATTTAACCAGTATTAATAACTATTGCAGTGTATGGTAAATGTCTTCATACTACGAAGTATGGTGATTGGTATTAATACCAAAATATAATATTAATGACTATTTAAATGATATTAATAATTACTGCAGTTAGCCTTGACCAATGACAATGTATTGATTGGTATAAATAAAACAATACATTGCTATTTAAATATTAATAACTATTGTATGGCATTTAGTCTTAAATAAATACAACAGTGTGTGGTGATTGGTATTGATAACTAATTATAATGCATATCAACCAACATTTAAATAATATTAATTATTATTATGTATGGTGAGTATCATTTGATTATAATGGGATTATATAATTTAGGCCATCCTTATTAAATATTAATAAACAATGTATTGTAATTAGCTTTGATTATAATGTATGGTCATGCGTAATTAAATAGCATTGACTAACATATGGGACTTAAGTATAAGGTCTGGTAATTAATTAGCATTGAAACTAATTATAATAATTTATTCATGTTAATTAAGGGAGCAGGGCCTTGAAGAAGACTGTATCAAAACCAAAGTCTCCTTTGTCAAGTTTTCTCTGGTGCTTTCCACCTTTTCCCTAAGATGGCTCTCAGGGGAGCCCCGGGCGCATCCCTTAGGGGTGCCCGTGCCCGGGACAGGCAGCAGCGCAGCGACCCAGCCGGCAGCTGTGTGCCATGCACTCCCCCTGCTGCTGCTGTACTGCTGGGCTCTGCCTTAGCTCACCTCAATTCCTCAGGGTTGCTTGAAGAAGGACAGAAAGACAGTTTGTTGTTCTGCTCCCCTTCCGTGAGAATTTCCATGCAGGTAGGCAGTGTTTGAGGTGCAGCAGGGCTGTGCAGGTTGCTGGAGATGCCTGCTTTGTGTCCACCCAGAAACACCCGTCTGAGCTTCGCGCCCTTCCCACCTGAGAAGTTTTGGGCCCCTGCTGCCGTTCGGTGAAGGGGGCACAGAGAGACGGGTGCCAGCCGGGCTGTCGCTGAGCGTCAGCACTGAGGAGGCGGCAGCAGCATTCGCATTGCCGCCCCCTGCGCTGGCTGGAAGGAATGGAGCTGGGCCCTTCCTTATCTTCCCCATGTCGTGATAGCAGCAGCGTTTGATCTAAAACACAGTCTTTATTTTTACCTGAACAGAAGTCCTGTGAAGCTTAACCTTGTATCTGCTGTGTACCTCTTATATGTGTATAAGGAAGCTGTAGGCACTCATTTCCTAAGTAGAATTCAGATAAAATTTGCTTGTTTTCAAAATCCCGAGCTGTGTAAACAAGTAGTCTTCTCTTTACCAGGAGGTTTATATTCAAAGTCCTTTCTTCTAACTCTCTGATGAGCATTGCACTATGTCCCAAATACAGCGTAAGGACTGTATTTCTGTTTCACAATGTTATAATAAAGCCACCAAGTGCTATGAAGCTCCAGGGTGCTCTGCTTCTAGATCCTGCTGTGCTGGTGGCATTTAACATACTCCCATCCACCTCGGTTTTTGCTGGGTCCAGTCATTTGGCTGAGGGCAGATGCTTGGACAGTCTTTTCCTTTACCCCGGGACAAATCAGGAGAGACTCCCTCTCACCCCACCCCTATGTAATTATTTGCTGAAGACAACTTTACCATCCTTCTTACTGTACGTTGTACAACTTTTTTTTTTTTTTGGTGAGCTCCCAAAGCTAAAGAAGATAATGAACTGGGGTTTGTTTTGTAACTTGCAGCATGGCTTGCTCATTGGGGCTGAACATTTGCCTATCTCTTGTTTTCCAGGACACTGGAGTTCTTAATGAGACACTTAGCTCGTCTAGCTGATTACTGCTCCATCACAAATATGCACACTAAGAACTTGGCAATTGTCTGGGCTCCAAACCTCTTAAGGTAACTTTTTTTTTTTTTCCCATTCAAATACAAGGCTTATGTAAGTTTTTGTATTTACAAAAATAAAAGATAGATATCAGTTGTCCAGAAAATCATAACTTTCAGCAGCCTAGAAAAAGATTTTCCTTTTTTTCCATCCAATGTGCTCTTCTCCTGTAAGATTTTTAATAGGAAATTATTCTGAGCAGGGGGTTGAGACCAGCTGGCAAGCTTCTGAAAGTGATGTTAATAGCTCTGCTGTTGTCAGTGGAACTGCATTGACACACCGTGAGAGAATACCCCAGTATTGCTCTCTCTCGCTGCACTGCAGCTCCACTGACCACAGTTAAGCATTAGCAAGGAATGAGCCTAGTCTGTTCTCACCCCCAGAACTCTTTCTAGATGATAATTTCTCCTCTCCTGGTTAGGTGAGCCTAGTGTGTCCTTGATCATCCAGGAAAATGTGTTTAGTGGCATCACTGATTTCCCACTGCAGAAATCTCCGGAGTCTAATTTGACAGCTTTTGGCTGCAAAAATTCAGACTTATGGAAATGATCTTGGATAAATGTCTCCTAAAATTTGTTTTGAATGTGCCTAATAGGGTATTTTAAAATTAATGGTGTAATTTTAAAAATTGTGCTTTAAAACAAAGACAAAAAAATCACCCTGGCTTCTATTGTATTGATTTCTGGACTGCTTTGCTACCAACCTGAGAAATCCGAGTCAGAGATTCCCCTGTGTGCAGTTAATGAGGGAAAGCTATTTTCTCCTTTATGGCAATTCGCCCACAAGCAGTCAAAAGATTTCTTGTTTGAATTTGCTGTTGTGAATATTGGGGTACTTGCTGGGCAGGACCAGTTGGAGACATTCCCTGCTAGAGGAAAAACGATGCAGAAGACCATGCTGAGCTTTCTACAGTGTCACTGCATTAAACTGCTGCCATTCACTGTTTCTAGAAAGAAGTTAAAGGAAAGCTCCCCACTTTGTATATGCAATGCTTACCTCAATCTGGACCTGCCACGTGCTTTCTTTCCTTCTTGACCCATTGTTCCTCTCGCCTGTTTCAGTAGGACTCCAACCTGAAACCAAAACCTGGATGTAAATCACTGCAGTCAGTATGACCATTCGTATAATGCTTTGACGAGATTTATCTCTTAACTGCCCCTAAAGTCTTGTCTGCCCGAGCAATGTGGCACAACAGTTCAACACGTGACGAAGCCTTACCCAAGGGGAGCATATCTTCCACAGTCTTCTGGCTGTTTGCATTTTATTTAATCTTCCTTTTCTTCAGATCAAAGCAGATCGAGTCTGCCTGCTTCAGTGGAACAGCTGCTTTCATGGAGGTGCGAATCCAGTCAGTAGTTGTGGAATTCATCTTGAATCACGTGGACGTCCTCTTCAGTTCCAAACTCAGCTCAGTCATACGAGATGGAGCAGGTGCGTGACTTCCTCCATTAGCTTTACCTTGATCAAAAACAGTAGCAGACGCTTAATGAAAATCTGAGCCTCCTCCAGGACTTTAGAAATATGTTTTTACTATCAGAGAGAGGACAGATTTACAAGGTTATGATATTAGAACCTGGCAAATACGGCCTAGTTTTTGAAATTGCTATCAGTACCTTTCTTAGAAGCCAAGGATGCTCTACAGGAGCATACATGTGAATGTTTGGCTGATACTCTTATGCATTGAAAAACCATAGGGAATCACTTAAGTCTGTCCTGCCTGCACACCTTCCTTTTAAAACCACTATGTCATCAATGCTCTTGCATGCTTTTCCATTCGAGCTACCTTGTAGTACAACCCAATACATGATCTTCACCAGCATCTTAGAATGTAAATAGAAATCAGCTGATTTAAAGAAAGTTCTTGGTATTCATTAGCATTGACACTATGAAACAAAAGTCTTGCTCTTAACGTGGAATATTTTGACACCCGCTATCCTGATTATTTCTTCTGCATAGTTTATATAGGTTAATTAATATAGTCTATATGGGTTAATTAGCAGGGCTGTCCAGCTACATGGCAAAGACTGCATTGGCCCTACAGCTGTTGCCCAGTTCCCTAATTACATTGCAGATTTGTGGCTTTAGGATGCGGAATGAACTGTGACATGTTTGTGCCCAACCCTGGAGCATCTGAAGCGTCATTTATCCCTGGAGCGTACAAATTTGCTCGAGTAACTGCTAAGACCTTAAGTGTACCCGTTCCATTGGAAACGAATGGAGTTGTACCATTCTGTGTGTTAGAAGAATAAATGAGAGCACAAGCTATTGCTATTCCAAAGCAGCATTAAGTCTGTTCCGTCTGCTTTGATAACCTGCCCTTCCAATGAAATTTGTACAGTCCGTGCAGTTACTTTACCACCTGTGGAGTACGGGTAGCTGCTGTTCCAGAATGGTTGCTGCTCCCTGTTTTTATACGAGCCCTACCTCTACTTGGCAGCCCAGAAAGTCAACCTGGTCTGGTGGAAGGTGTCCCTGCCCATGGCAGGGGGTTGGAATTAGAGGAACTTGAAGGCCCCTTCCAACCCAAACCATTCTATGATTCTGTGATTCTACTTAGGACAGCACAGTTTTTGTAAGTCCAACTTTCATTCCTACTGGAAGACAATTTTTACGTCAGTAGGATCCAGAGCTGAGCTTGGCTAACAGCCCATAGCAGGCTGAGCTCTGCCAGGGGAAGATGAACATGCTAAGAATCCAAGCCAAATGATTATCCAGGCTTAGAACAGAGCATATAAATTCGGCTAATTGTTTAATGACTTGGGCATTCACATTGTGTACTTTGCCACAAAACTAGGGGGGGAAAGAGTCAGGCTGTTTCACAGCATACCAGCTACGCTCAGGAATACTGTGCCATGGCAAGGCAGCATTCTCTTCAGTGTTTCCAGGAGCCCCTCTTTGAGCACAGCATCTTATCTGTACCAGCCTACAAGAGGTTAGAGTGGTATTCCCAAGCCTGCTTTAAGACATTCCAGGGAAGTCCAGTTTGAAGGCAGCTGGAGCTCTATGTACCTGTTTGGCCCAAACTTCACCCAGGGTAGCATTTACAGCTAACAAACTGGGTAAAGTGCACACTACCAAGGAGCTGTGAAGCTAAAGGAATAGTAGTAGGAATGGGTCCAACCAGGATGTGGATGTGAAGGGATGATATACTTCCCTCCCACACCTCTTACTCATGTGAGGATAACCGTATAAATAATGGCACAATAAACAATGGCAAATGAAAGACAGCTCTTACAGCAGACTCCCTGCGCTCCTCTGTAGCACTCCGCCACATCACAAACTGGCTTAACAGATCCTAGCAGCAGGAAGCAACATCAACTACTTTTACAAAAGTTTAAATTTTTATCTCCAAAAACAAACACAAGCTGTAAAAAGACCGAGAGCAAAACACACAGCTCGATTCAATTCACTATGTCCACCTGCACATAAGTCTGTAGCAACTGAAGTCACACATGGCATTTCCTGTTGCTGGAATCTGGGAATGACTAAAAACAAACTTTATAGAAGAAAGCTGTCACTATCATTATGGAGTTTAGCATGCAGATGAAGATCACTTAAAAAGTATGTCAACACAGAAGGTTTCTAACCTGCTTGCTTCCGTGTCCATCCCCGTTTTGTTTTTTTGTTTAAATACAGTAAGCTGCTCTCAATTAAGAGTATTTCCTTTCTCATAAACATACCTCTGACAAAATGGTTATTTTGACCACATCTTTCAGAGGCCAGAACAACAAAATCTTAGAAAAATGCAACAGTTCTCCCAGAGCTATGATGTCTGTACTGCTGTTTTCTGATTCTCCCTCTTGTCCCTGGTTTTCCCTTTCAGGGCACAGTTCTTTATCACGGCCCAAGTCTCTGTTGGTATCCTCTCCTTCCACAAAGCTGCTCACACTGGAGGAGGCACAGGCACGGACACAAGCCCAGATCAACTCTCCCATCGTGGCAGACAGCAGATACATTGAAGTAGGAGAAGGCCCTGCAGCTCTACAGGGGAAATTCCACACAGTCATAGACTTTCCATCTGAAAGGTAGAGAAGAGTTTCCTTTCCAGCATGTGTCATAACTGGTTTATTTTGATTACATCAAAAACTTGTCGAAACTGACTTACAGTAATCATGCATAAAGTATTGTAGCCAATTTTCCACCCGCTTTGGACTTCATGAGGATTCAACTGAAGTACAGTTGTCCAATGGGCTTAGGTTAGCCCAGCAACTTCTGTGCCATTTCTTCCTTTTCAACAGGGCTATCACTAAATGTACAGAGCCGTGTTGATGCATATCCATGCCCATACTAGCCACACGCACAGAAATGTGAACAGGGTGAATACCTAGAAACACTGGGGTTTTCCAGATTTCAGGACCACATGCCTGAAACAAGCTTTGGTTGTCCTCAAAGTGGAGCTGCTGGACAGACTTGATGGCAGTAGAAATTAAACATGGCAGTGGGAGGAGGCAAACATGATTTTACAGCATAAGAGAGGCTCTTTAATACCTTTTGTGACTACACAGTTCCTCAGAGAACAGTTATACCAGCTAGCTAAAGAAAAGTCATTCCTTAGTTGCCATGTTGTACAAGTATGGAGCCTTTGCTCACCTGCATTGCATCTGCTTTGCATAGTTCGGTGGAATTTACCCAGCAAAACTTTAGGGCTGAGCTATAAGAGTGAAAACATCCTCAACTATTTAAGAGACTGCGTTTCTAAGCTTTCTTTCACCAGAAACAAGGTATTGTTAATAACAAACAACTGTTAGCAAGAACTAAATGCAGTTCCCCATCACCCCGACATACACGATTTGTTCCGTTTTCTCACTTCAGAAAAAGACCACCCAATAAAATGAAGAAGTCGCCAGTTGGCAGTTGGCGTTCCTTCTTCAACTTGGGAAAATCGTCCTCTGTGTCCAAACGCAAACTACAGCGCAATCCCAGTGAGCCCTCAGAAATGAAAGCCATAGCCCTGGCAGGTAAGGGTGTAAATCCATTTTTCAAAAAACAAGGTTTTTCGGCAACGCAGAATTCATGTTTACAGTGTGCTTTTATCTCCTTCTAGTGTTCAAGCCATGCATAACATCTTGAGTTGAATGCTGTCTTTCCTAAAGGGATCTCGCATTAGCTCATGAATTCGACATGCTAGAGCACTCCCCTTAAATGCGTTTCTCAGAGTAGCTTTTTAAGAACATTAAATGGGCACCACTATAAAAAGTCTCAGAATATTTCCTTCTGACACTCTTATCGTGAAATAAGAATATATTTCTGGCTCCATTTGCTGTTCTCGGATGACACATTTAAACTAGGCTTAAAGGCACTTTTCCACAAACGTATTCTCCCAGAAAGCGAAAGAAGGCATCCAACAACTTTTTGTAGCCTCCTCTATGTAGTCTCTGACTTCTCAACCCTTATATATATAATTTTCTGTCTCTTTAAAAATAGCAACTATGCATTTTTGCAGTGAAACACACCACAAATTCCTAAATATGGGCCGGTGAGGACTTTTGTCCCATCTTTTCCCTGGTGCCATTTTCAAATTATAACCTTTAGTCTTCAGGGTAATAAACACATTATATGACTGTCTTCCTGGAGCATTTTAGTTGTACTTGTTTAGTGCTTGTAAAACCAGCTGTGTAAATGTTACTTTCTTCCCCATTCTAAGGGATTTGCTGTCCTGACCAAACCAACCAATTATCACAGGTACATCCAAACAGAGTCTGTAGTGGCACGGTATGCATGGGAGGGAGCCGTTTCCCAACCTGTCACCTGCAGTAGGTTAATTTTCATAGGTTACTCTTCACCAGTCTGTAAAATGAGTGTCAAAAATCAGCCCAGTCTTTGTAATCACTTCTTGCCCAGTAGTATGCAATCATTGCCTCAAAGGGACCTCTGTAGGTCACCCAGGCCAATCTCCCACACAAAACAGGACTACTTCTACCTTAGACAGTAAAACGTATTAACACTCAACCACGGTAAAGGTTTTCTTTAAGGACTTTGGAATAAAAAGAAAACAGAAAAAAAAATAAAAGCACAAGTGTTACTTTCAGGACAGTGGTACTGATGCTAGAAGCCCATTCAGCTTCTTCCTGCCACCACTATGTAACCAAATGCAAGCCACCTTTGTAATTCAACTTTTCCCTGTCTTGGTTGCGTTTTCATAGGTGGACGAGGAGACAGCGGGACTCTTCGCTCAGCTAAAAGCGAAGAATCGCTTACCTCTCTGCATGCTGTTGATGGTAAGACAAAATTGTACCTTCATTTTCAATGTGTGTGGATTAAAAGAAGGCAATATGATATTACTGACTGTGGATATTCAACAGGGCAGATCCTCTTCCTTCCCTCCCCTTCCCCCTCCCCCAGCAAAAGCTGGACTTAGTAATTAATGGAGCAGCTTATCGTTCTGTGTTGGGGAGTGGTATCATCTGAGAAATGCTCTTCAAATCTTTGTTTTCCTTCTAAGGTAAAAAAGCAAAGCTCTCGCTTTTGCATAGCTGGCATCACTTACCTTTCGTTCCTTGCCATCTCTCCTTTCTATTCTAAGGTGGAAAAGACACCATCAGGAAGGAAAATGCTTTCTGAGGGAGTCTTAGGCCTACAGCACACTTAACCTAGTTTTGCTTTTGCAAACAGCTTAGTTTCAGACCAAGTCGGACCTGGTAACTGCTTTAAAAGAGTTTGAACACATTTAATTAACAATTACCACTAACTACATTATTTTTCTGTTTAGAGTTTGCCACGTGAGCATCTTGCACATTGCTTTAAAACAACTTTAAAAACAACACCAAGCCATTGCCTCCTGGACAGTAAATCTTTTTACACTAACTCCTGTGTATCTACTCATTCCTAGGTGAATCTAAACTGTTTCGACCCAGAAGACCTAGATCCAGTAGTGATGCATTGTCTGCTTCCTTCAATGGAGAGCTCTTAGGAAACATGAATCGCTGCAATTCTTATGACAACCTTCCCCATCACGACAGTGATGGAGATGACGGGATCATCCATGTTCCTGCCCTTATTTCTCCTCGCTCTTCTGAAGACGTTGACCTGAGCCCACCAGATATTGGAGTTGCCAGCCTGGATTTTGACCCGATGTCTTTTCAGTGCAGCCCACCCCAGGCAGAGTCTGAGTGCCTGGAGAGCAGTACCTCCCTGATGGAGTCAGTCGGCATAAATAAGGAGAAGCCGAGCCTGTTTAAGAAGGATGTAGAATCAGGCAGCCAGTCCCAGACACCAGGCAGCGCCACAAGCTCTGAGCCAGTCTCCCCTTTCCAAGAGAAGATGAGTCCCTTCTTTACTATGGATCTGAGCCCAACTGAAGAGAAGGCCTGCAAACCCCATGCCTTCTCACCCAAGACGGGGCGAAAGCCCATCAAATCTCCACCACTGACTACATCAGAACCTGTCTCCTTTGCACTGCCCAGCCGCATGTCAGAACCAACTGGAGGAGTGCCCATCACGACCAGAAACTCCTCTGCTTCCAGCTGGAGCAAAGGGATTGGCCTCACTGAAATCACAAACAGGTCCCCAACCCAGATGTCCTTGCCCCTGAAAAACAATGAAACAGGAGCAGGGGAAGGAGCCCACCAAGAGCTTCAGCATGCCCAGCTAGTGGCTGCTGGCAAACCAGAGTTGCCAGAAGAAGGGGAGAGACCAATGTCAAGCAGTCAGAATAAGACTGTACCCACTGGACACACACAGCCAGGTACAGTGCATTTTCCTCCATTCTTTCTTTAAGTTCCAAAGGGGACCTGCTCTCAAAAAAAGTCCTTCTCTGCGTGCCTTTTAGGAGAGGGGATTGCCCGTCAGTTCTGATCACAAGTGTTCTTGCAGGGCTGTGCAAATCAGTAAGATCTTAACCTCTGTCTTCTCCCTACATCACACAAATCTCGGATATTTTTTCATAATACTTTGTATACCACCTTTTTTTTCCCATCATGCCATACATGAAAATCTATAGCATGTACTTCTAAATCATTTCAGCCGATAGACCATCTAAGACTTTTCTTTTTTAAATTAAAAATCTGCCAACACTTGAAGAAGGGACCTTCTTGCCCAAAACCTTATGATCAAAATTGTGTAAGGGTGTCTCATTCTCTGCTACCTACTTCCTACCTCTCTAGAAATGCAAGAGGAGCCTTTAGACAATCTCTTGTGTTTTTTTTCCTTTTTGTGATGAACTGCTGTGCTATTGA
Organism: Anser brachyrhynchus; assembly: GCF_964034855.1. Classification (NCBI taxonomy): domain Eukaryota; kingdom Metazoa; phylum Chordata; class Aves; order Anseriformes; family Anatidae; genus Anser; species Anser brachyrhynchus. The sequence goes on from NC_137718.1 coordinate 6,597,054, forward strand.
GCAGCGTTTGCATGTAAGACTGAAGATACAGTATTTCGCACCAGAAGGAATTGCCACTGTGAAAGTGTGGAAAGCATCTATTTTTTTTATAGTAGTCATTAAGGTTAGGTCACTCTCCTTATTGGGTAACATAAAATCACTCTCTCTCTCAATTTTCCCCCCATTAGGAGCAGTTGCCCTCGACTCCCCCCAGGATCCTGTTCCCGTCAGTTCTGTGTCTCTTATCCCTCCTCCTCCTCCGAAAAATGCAGCGCGCATGCTAGCCCTAGCGTTAGCCGAGTCCGCACAGCAAGCATCTGCTCAGTCTCAGAAAAGGCCAGGAGATACTCATTCTGAAAGCACAAATTATGGAGAGACTGAAGCTGGTACAGCTCTAGAAAAGCTCCATCTCTCTGCTGGTGCTCCAGACAAGCTCCACCTGTATACCAGTCTGCCTGAGAACCGACTTCACTTCCAGCCTGGCGCACCAGTAGAGCAGGATTTTCAAGGTAGCAGCACAGCCGGGGAGCAGAACCAGCCGTCAGGCGCACCTGGAACCCGGGACCCCCCGCCTCTCCACAGTGGCATGCCTGGGGACATGCCTGCTAGCAGAGATGCAGAGCAAGAGCAGTCCAGCTTCCATCCTGCTAAATCGGGGGACAAAGATCACTTCCCGTCCCACGCTGGGGACTGGGAGCACGCACACCACCACACCCCGGGTGCACCGCCTGACTGGGAGCCCCCCACCCCTGACTTGCCAGTAGATAAGCCCCAGCTCCGTGCATGCATGTCCGGGGACAAGCACCTCGCGGCCACCTGCACAGCCGATGACAAACTTCAGACTCCTCCTGTTGTAGCAGCCGGGGAGAAAAGCACCCTGGCTTCAGTGCCGTATCTAACAACCATCCAGACAACAGCACCTGAGGCTAGCCACGGGCCAGCAGGCCAACACGCCGCTGGCCCAGCCACAACTCAGGCAGACAGCATTGCTACAGCGGCGCAGCGCACACTGGCAGGCAGCCAGCCCGCTCTGCCACAGAGGCAAGATCACCAGTCAGCAATGGGACAAGTGCCAGCGGCCTCTGCAAAAGCAGCCAGTGGTTCCAGCCAGGTACGTGCACGTATCTGCAAGCGCCATGTGTGTGCACAGCTGCTCTGTGTTTGGAGGGGACTGAGCTCAGGGAGAGTTGGCCCAAATCTGAGTGGCAAGAGGCAGGGGGTTCCTCACAGGTTACTCACTGGGAATTGCGTGTGTACGACAGAGGCACAGCCTTACAGGAATGCAGCACAACATTTCTTAAGTGAACGCAAGGGAGCATACCAGTATATCTACTCTCATAAATTTAAGGAAAAAAAGAGCATTTGGTGGGGTGACTGATCCAGGGAATGGTGGTTCAGAAGTGCTCAGAAGCAAGTAACTGACAATGTCCTCTTCCGGCAGCCTTTAATAAAGCAGGTCAGATTCCTGGTGAGGGGGTTAGTCATGGAAGTGTGCGTTCAGAAATCCAAGCTATCTGCTGCCCGTGAAACACGCACACCTGCAGCCTGCTGGCTGTCTTAGCCACTGTAATATGGAAGGGATTTCAGCTGTATTACTCTACTTGAGCTGCTAAGTGCTACACACAAGTGTATTTCCATTAAAACAAGTACATTTACAAGCAGACCACCTAACAAAACGCTTTGGCCACTGTATAAAAGCTATAAAGTAGAGACAGCTACTTCCTTCCCCTTCAGCAGTTTGACATTTGCAATAAGAGCACTTACAGGCTCCTCGGCTGCCATTTGTGGCAGGTCCTGGAAGTCACCTGCCATCCCCCAGAGACAGCATGCTGCCCTTGCTGTGAAAGGGAACATACACATCTTTCCCTTTGACAGTGAGCAGTGCTGGCTCTCCACAGCAAACGAAAGTCAGGCACAAAATAACTGACACTGAACTAATCCATACAAGCATCTGTGATAGCGTAACTACGGAATGGGGGAAGGATGCTTGCCTCTAACTTCTACTGGTCTCTTCCCTATAGGTTTGGGGTGCAACTGCACCAGAAAAGCCACCTGAGCCTGCTCCTGTTTTTGCCTCAGAAGGCAGTTCTACTACACGCTGCTCGTCTTCTGTGCCCACAGGCCACCAGAGCCATTTGGAAAAGCCTCGGGAGAGTACGAGGGCTCCCCCGCTGCACCTGCGTTCCGAGTCCGTCCCTACTCAATCCTCCTACAGCTTTACACCCCCTGTCCCACCTGTGAGAACACTGGAGAGCAAAATCGCTGCTGCCATGCACTCAAATAACACGGATGCTATCAACAACTCCAACTATCACGCCTTCCTGGCTTCCTCCATGCTGGCCTCCTCTGTGGAGGAAGCCCTGCTGCCGCCGCCACCACCTCCGCCCCCCAAGCATGCTTCTCTGCAGTCCGTCTACGTGCCGCATCCCAAGCCAGAGAGCATCCCGGAGCCCTCTGGGCCAGACAACTACCTGCACCACAAGCCGACCTCCATCCATACGTACAGACCTGAGAGTGTTCCTCCTCACATCTCCTACCACAGCAAACCCGATCAGCACCAAGCCTATCCTCCTCGCTCTGAGACACCCACTTCTGCAGGCACTCGCTACAACACCTACACAAACCAAGGAAAAAGCACCTCAGCTGTCCACTCCAAGCCGCGCAGCCGGACGGAGTTCGTGTCCTCGGTGAGCCCGACGGGCCTGCGTAACACCAGCTATGCTGAGGACGCCCCACCCTACCCCACCATCCGAAGGGTTCAGTCGCTGCACGTCCCCACCCCGGCTGCCTCTGCTATCCGCTCCGTTCCCATTTCGCGAACCGAGGTGCCTCCGGACGACGAGCCCGTGTACTGCCCACGGCCCCTCTACCAGTACAAGCCATATCAGCCCCACTCCGACTACCACGTAACTCAGCTGCAGCCTTACTTTGAGAACGGGCGAGTCCATTACCGGTACAGTCCTTATTCCAGCTCTTCTGGATCTTCTTATTACACCACTGCTGACGGGAGCTTCTACGACCTGGACCCCTACAGCACCGTGCGGGCCAGGCCCTTCCACCCCCTGCCCAGCCGGGACGTTGCCTCCTACGCCTCGCGGCTGCAAAGCAAAGGCCTGTACCGCTACCCCGGCTTGTCCGCCTACCCGCGGGGCGGCCTCATCAGCCACCTGGCTGGCAAAGAGCACAGCTTTATCAGCAGAGACGTGCCTCCTGCCCCAGACATCAAGCACATGTACATGTCGTGGGACCTCGAGGACATGGAGAAGTACCGCATGCAGTCAATTCGCCGGGAGAGCCGCACACGGCAAAAAGTGAAAGGGCCGGTGATGTCCCAGTATGACAACGTGGCCCCGCTGCTGCAGGACGAGCTGGGAGGACTGGATGTCATTCACTTGCGCAGCAAATCCGATCCTGGGAAAACTGGGCTCCTCACTGTGGCAGAAGGGAAGGAGGGGAGGTACCCCGCCAAAGCAGCTACACCCGAGGGGGATGAACGCTACTACATGCAGCACCCCGAGCCGGAGCTGGACAGAGCCCACTACCACGGGGCCTACGGGAACGGCCCGACAGAGAAGCCGTCCCTTCCACAGAAGCAGAGCAGCATCCGGAGCAGGAAGCTGCACGAGCCTGGCAGCAGCACAAACGAACACAGGACACACTTGCAGCAGGAGGGAAGCCATAGGCAGCCTTCTGAATCCAAAAACGGGCCCCCTTATCCTGACTACAGGCCTAAAGGCGGCCCCGAGCCCTCCGAGCCCGTCGGTTACCAGCACTCGGGCGGGAAGTACATCCCAGCGAACCAGGATACCCTGAGACTGAACCACAAGGAGGTGAGGTTAGCGGAGGACAGGCCAGATTTGGAAAGGTCTCGAGCCAAACCGACCACGTCCATGGAGAAACACTCCAGAGACTGCTATAAGGAAGAGGAGCACGTGGCCTCACCCATGGCACCGCCGCCCAAGCCTGAACGGAGCCACAGCCTCAGGATGCAGCACCCCGAATCCGTGGAGAGGGACTCTGCCCTCCTCTACCCGTACCAAACCCTCGGGAAACGCCAAAGCACTATGACTGTGGTGTCCCAGTACGATAATTTGGAGGATTACCATACCATGCCTCAGCACCAAAGAGGGGGCTACGTTGGAGGAGGGGGGTTCGTGCCCCCCACTTTTACCCACGTGCACAGTAGGACTTACGCCACGGCCCTTGGCCAGGGGGCCTTCCTCCCAACGGAGCTGTGTTTGCAGAGGCCCGAAACAGAGGTCCACGTTGAGTGAGCTGGTGTGGGGGGAAGGAGGGATAGAGTCTAAGCAGCCCCTGCTGGACAGTGGACTGTTTTATTTTTTCAGTGATGGAAAAAAAAAAAAATCCTGCCCCGATGAGCAAAGCAAACCCCCTTCAGCCCTCCCTCCCCCCCCCCAGCCCACCACTCACTGTTTTTATGTAGTAGAGATATAGCTTTTTCATGTAGTTTGAGATAACTGGAATGGTAAGGCAGGCTGTTGGCGCCCAGATGTTGCCAGAGAGGACGGGCAGAGCTGAAAGAGATGCTGCTGGGGGCAGGGGGAAGGGGAAAGAAGTTTTTCCTTCCCTGGATTTGATGTTGGCAGTTACCACCGCTTCCTCACCATGCCTCCGTAGTCCTGTGCATGATGGACTGTGCATGCTGCTGTTCTTGTGAGCCCCGTGTGTCGCCCTTCCCACTCTTAGCTTCCAAGAAAGGGTCTCCGTGACACTCCTCAGAGCCACTCTTCTACCCCCGCCGAGGTTATGCAGCACGAGGGGGTGGGGGGAGGCTTCCGAAGTATTTTCTTCTTGATAAATGCCAAGGTCCTGCCTCTCCCTTGAAAATTAGTGCTTAGGCATAGTGGATCTTCACTGCTTCGACTGCTTGGAAGTGGGTGGGAGCCCGTTTTGACTTCAGCCTGTGGAAGAGGCTCTGAAGCAAGTTCACGATACAGCACACTTCTTAAATTGCTTGCTTAACGAGTTGCTTCTGGCTACAAGAAGTCAAATTAAAGTTTCTCTAGTGTAAGCGGAGGCCAGCTATAGAAGCCAAGTAGGGCACAGGTCTACATTTCTCATAGCAAAAGAAAAAAACAATACAAAAAAAAGAAAACAAAAAAAAAACATGCACGCACACTTGGGAGCAGCACACCCATTTCACGCCGATTCCTCCTATACTGCTAGGCTATCTACAGTCCAGATTTAATACCACGTTGAGGCTGGCCAGACAGCATCCTCTCGTTACAAAAAAAAACAAAAAAACAAAAAAAAAACACATAATAATAAAAACCACTTCTAATAGCGTTACGTCCAGCTTGTAAATTGGAGCACAAGTTTCTAGCTGGGAATGACTGTGTAAGTGCTGAGTTGCCTGCATGCCCAGCTATTTGCCCAGGGCCAGACCCTGCAGCTCTTAGATCAGGGAGTGCTCCCAGTGACCCCAAACTGAAGGCCCTGCAGGACGCAGCTTTTTGTAACCTTTCAGTTCTGCGTTGGCAAGGGAATCCCTGTGAAGTCGTGGCACACGCAGAGTAGTTACGTGCTGTCTGTGCGCTGTGAAATAGTTTTGCCTCCCGTGTTGCAAGCGTAGAGCACGCCAGTATTCAGTTAGCAGTAGGGACAGAAGGCCAGTGCACTCTGTAATACACTAATAACGTTGTCCTAGGTATTTAAAAGCTTTCCGTATTGTGAAAGAAGCCAGGCACCCACTGGTGTGCAGCCAGTGCAGACTGGCTGCACACCAGTGTGCAGCAGAAGTCCCAGACTTCCCAAGCCTAACTACAACCCCACCTTACAAAGCACATCCATTTCATACTAGGCAGGGCTTGCACGAAATACTTGAGGTTTAGGACTTTTTTTAAATGCTCACTGAGAAATACCAAGGCCATTCCTGTTCCATGTGGTTGAAGAACTTCTCTACCCATTTCAAATCTCTGATGTTTTATTAAAAATCTGGAGGTCCTGCAGTTAGCACACAGCTGTGAAAGTTAAAGGGAACTTTTACTAGATTTATCAGATGGTTGGTTGTTGTTTTTGTTGGGTTTTTTTTGAACAAAAGTTTCATGGCTATTTTAGGGTTTTTAAATCTTAAAGAAAATGTGGTTCTAGTAGCTAACCAGTCTTTAGCTGTTTGCTTCTTTTACTCTTGTAGCCTTGTCTAGGGCTGTTTCAGTAACAGTACCTTATGGTCCTATTTTATTGTGCAATGTTGTTGTTTTAAGTGTTTTGTTTAGAAGAGTTGTTACATGTTACAGAAATAAATCTGGCAGTCAGAAAAAAAGAAAAAAAAACGCACTGTGATTCAGGTTACCGTAACCTCCTCGTGAGTAATTACCAGGTAGAGGGGTTTGTTTCTTGGTGGGGGAATGCTTTTTGTAATGTTTTCTTTTATGGGAAAAAAAAAAGATGCACAGAAAGGGGCCCTTAGGTGAGCCAGGCCACTGGTGCTACCTCCCCGGCAGAGGCTGACCCATCCCGCTTCCTCGCCACGAGCGAGCCAAGGGAGGCCGGGTTCAGGACGTGCGCTCCCCAGCGAGGCGCGTGCTTCCCCAGGACTGGTACCAGTCCTCAGCCGCTGCAGCACAGAGCCCCCCCCCCGCCCCCCCCAGCTGCCAGGTACCTGCCGAGGGCTCCGGTTGAAGCAGGGACAACGCGTTTGGTTCAGGCTATTTGGGATTCAGGTAACGAGAGCTGTAGGTCAAACCTCTCTCTCCATGGAAGCCTTAACTCCCCGCTCCTGCCCCCCAGCAACTCTCCTAACCTCCGTTTTGGCCTTACGTTAATCAGGACTATCCTTCCGCTACCAGGGGGCTGAACGCGGCCCCCACTGTTGTAAATGCCTCTCTGGATGTTCCTGCTCAAAGCCACCATCTCCCTTTAGATACCAAGTGCCATCCCCGGACACTTTCTGCTCCCCAGAAACCTGCCCGAGCCTGGGCTCTTCCACGCACAGCATCGTGCGAAGTGCCAGGTGCTGAGCACCCTCTCGCCCCCATGGGAACAAAAGCTTTCAGCACCTTTCAGAAAGAGCTCCTGGAAGTACACGTCTGTACTCCTAGAGGGGTGCTCCAAACAGCCTGCCCTCAAGAGCAAAAAGCATTTTCAAAAGAAGCACGGCAGAAAACTTAACCCAGCGTCCTCCCCGCCCTGCGCACAGCCACATCGGTGCGTATTTCCAGGGCTGCAAGCTCTCCGAGAACCAGGCTAACCCCTCTGTGCCAGTGTTGGGCCGCAGGTACAAGGCAAGGTTCAGGTACCGGCTTTCCCCAGACAGTCCTACAGCTGAGCACCTTTCACTGGTGTCACCACCCACCACAGCTCAACCGTCTGCAGTGATGCAGCAGTCAGCCCGCCTCCACCCCCCACGAAGCCATACAGTGAACTATGCAGCTCTGCTCTTGCGCTGTGGTTAATCTGATGGTCCTGAGAAGGAGGTTTTTTTTTTTTTTCATCCTCATTAATTGATTGATGATAAGTCAAAACATCCAGCTACATCCTTCCAAAATCACAGCCGAGCTATACAAAAGGGCACTGTGCATCAGCGCAAGGAAGGGAGGTTACACCACACGTCTAAATCAGGTGGATGATCTGGAGGTAAGTTCGTAGCTCAGTTCTTAGCATCCTAGCAGAGAAAGGGGAGAGACCAAGGGGATGGCAAGGCAAATAAATAAATCTAATCGCAAGGCCAGTTCTGCTCAGATTAATTCATTGCCTAGCCTTATCTCCAGCAAGATGACAAGCAGCTATGCTTTTAAATAATTCCCTTATACTTGCCACAAGCTAGCTACATCTTAACTTGCCACTTCCTAAGTTTTCAGCTGAGTTTCTTCCTAGTGCATGCAAGAGTTAGGGTCCAATAACGTACTCCAGCTCTGGTTTTCACCTCCACCTTGGAGCAGAATGCGTGACCCACAGGAGACCTTTCTTGGCGAAGGGGGAGTGCAGACATTAGGTGAGTAATGAGGACCTAGCCCCCTATAAAGTCTTAAGTAAAGCATTAATTTCTAATTTTTAACAAAACTTATCAGGTGAAATCTATATGCAGATGTGACAAAAGACCCACAACGTTGTGCCTGTGTCTTTCCAGAGATCCTCATTTTATGCTCATCGTTTGAAAGGGGTCAGCAAGGATTGCACAGTGGTAGTAAGTTGCTACACAAAACCAAAACCAACCTGAAAACACGCTGTTCCTCTTTAACCCCAGAAGGGACAGAACCTCACGTGTACTTTGCCGTTCCTCAGTACGTCGACAGGGCATTGACCGAAGTGATGTGTTACGTGTTAGGAAATCTGGATGAGAAGTAGTTTTACTTTCTTTTGTTAAAGGCGGCTTAGGCATGCACCTCTTTTCCCAGAACCTCGTGCTACGGAAACCCAGTGTTGAAAGGCATGGTCTGGTTTAAACAAACGTACGCCAGAATACCTTTGTGTGCAGTCTTGCCTCGTCCAGTTTGTTGGGAGGGTGGGGGGGTGGGAGAAAAGGGTTGTTTTGCAGTTCATTTTCCTGCTGTAGAAGACTTGGTTTTTCTTTCCCTGAGCCGCATGAGAGAAACGTCCCAGAAAGTCTTGGGTTACCTTTGGAGATCCCTTCACTTTAATTTATATAGTGTCTTTTTTTTGTGAACTGGTGTAAAATGTATATGCCGACGAGCTCATGTATTTTTATGTAAATATTTTTTGTGGTTTCCCCACTGCCCTCCTCTGTAAATATTTAGAATTCTCATATTCTTCTCACCTTGTATGATGCAGATGTGGTTTTGTTTCTGTTTTTTATTTGTACTGTAATGCAACAATCCAGACTGAAGTGTCTTGTGGTATTAAACAAAAGCAACAGTCCCACTGAGCTCACACTCAGATGTACAACTTGACAGCATTAATCAAGCCAGGTTAAAAAACTATTCCTTCGTGTTTGTGTATTTGTGCCTCTGCCTCATTATTATTTTTATACTGTATTGTTAATTAATAATAATAGAAAAGCAGTTCAGAGCCATGCTTTGGAGGGACAGGGCAAGGCCCTCTGAAGACAAAGGACACGGTGACTTTGTATTCATTTGCAAAGCTATCACAGAATTGCTCACCGTAGGACCCTACCACCGCTTATCTGCCCAGCTCCACCTGTGGCCACGACTGCTCCTAACAAAAAATAAACCACCCTGGGCTTTTTTTGTCTCCCTTTCTTCTCACCCCACCTGCCAGGGCAGGCAGAAATAGCTCAGCCCTCGCCCAGCAGGCGCAGGGCTGGTGAAGCTGCCACTAACAGATGGCACCGGCCACCGTGGCCTTCAGAGCCCGCGGGGGGATGCGAGGTGCCACACAGTTTGTGCACAGTTAATTAACAGCAAAAGATGATTAAAGGGAGCTGTGCTTTTAACATTGAGGGAAGGACTTTCAGGAGTATTTTCAGCCAGTAAATGCTATGTAATTTAGAAGTGCTGCCGGCAATAAAACCCAACCTAACCGTCCTCTCCGGGGGCAGCAAGCCCAGAGTTGTTCTGTGGGAGCACACAGGGGTATTGGGGCTCCTGCGAGCTGTCTCCTCAGCCCCTTCTCGTAGCCTCATCCACGCACGAAGCCTCGCTTCACAATCCAGGTGCACGTGTAGCTCACGCTCAGCCCCGTCCTTCAGCTGACCACCCCTGTCCTTGCAGGAGAGGTCCCACCGGCAAGCTGAGCAAGCCACCACCTCTGGTTTTTAACATCTGGGCTAGGGGGCCTCGGAAAGGTGGCCACACAAAGCAGTACCACGCTGCGCTTCGGTACGAGCAGTACCTCTACTGCACAGCCGTGCTGAAAGCAGCAGGCAGCGAGTTTTTCCTCTGCTGGGCACCCTCAGAGCCACTGCTGCCACGTCCAGCCTCGGAGGGGACGCAGCCTGGCTTCCACACGCTGCAGGCTCGCTCTCCGCCACCCCCATAGGTGCCTGGTGAAGGGCCAGCTGTTAATGCCCCCGACTCTGACGTTGTCCTTGAGACCAGCAAAGGGCAGGGGGAGTTAGCAAACAAAAAGCTCGAGGCTTCTGAAGGCCACTGCACAAATTCTCACTTCAGCTCAGGTGGTTGCGGCAGCACAACGGGTCTGCTGCATCAGTGTAGTGATGATGAAAAAGATCGGGCCAGGACCAAATCCGTGCCCGAAGATCTCAGTTTGGTGAGTAAGGGCACAGCAGAGCTCTGACCCCAGTGCCCCAGGAGCGTGGCCTCCCTCCTTGTTCTGGCTGTGCTTGCCCAGCCAGCAAGGACATGGCCTGGAGCAATCCTCCCACCAGCACAGCGAGCTAGGAAGGCACGAGCTGGGCCTTTCAGCTCACACCCAGGGAGGACTCAGTGCGTACAGGCACTGCTGGGAGCATTTCCCAGCTGCACAGCCGCCTTCCTCCTCGCACCACCGTAAGAAAAACAGAACAAAAGCTGGCGACACCCGGGGCTTCTCCACAGCCGCTCCCGAGCAGCAGCCCCGTGCCTGAGGTTTCCACAGAGAGCAGAGCAGATGGGGGAAGAGGGCTGGTTTCCCCCAGGTGCTTCCACCAGGCGGCACTGTTAAATCACATTTACCGCTAAAAGCCAACTTTTTAGACCATTTGAAAGGATTGCGCTTCGTTCTAGTAGTTTCTGTCCGGGTCCCCAACTCCTGGTACCTAGGGCTGGGTTTTTTTGGTTTGTTTCCCCCCCAAGATGCTGTGACCACCCAGCTCCCCAGCAGCACGCACGCTGCATCCCCAGCGCCCGGCCGGGAGGGCCGAGCTGTCGCTGCTCAGGAGCAGTGCTCGGAGCCCGCTTGCCAAGCTGGAAGGCAAACTGCAGACCTAGGCAGTTCACTGCTGCTTTTCAGAGGAGCCGTCAGCTGTTCAAGGACTCCGTCCCCAGAGGAACACTGCAGTGCATTTGCTTATCATCAGATGCGCTGGTAAAAGAGGAATTCAATGCTCAAAGAGTCATCCAGCAGCAACAGCTGAGGCTGGAGAGGCAGGGAAGATGCAGTGCTGCTCAGTCCCTCCCTCATCCTCCAGCTGGCAAGGACGCCCTGCTACAATTAATTATCAGATTATGCACCCAGAAGACCCCCCCCGGCCACAAGCACCAAGTCCAACATCTGTCAGAGCAACGCTCGTGCGGCTGCAAGAGGCTCTGAAGCCGCATGTGCAGACGGCGGCACGCAGGGTGCCACTTGTTGAGCCTCACTTCCCAGCACAGGAGCGGGCATGAGCCAGGCCTCGGCCTCTCATCCCCACGTTAATGAGGGCTGAGCACCTGCTGCAGGCAACATCCATCCGCCGGGTCCACACGGAGCAGGAGGAGAGCCCCAAAACGTGAGCTCAGGAGGCACGAAGCCTCCGACCGGGGAGGCTGCTCCTGCCCCTCGCCAGCAGGGCTTGACGAGGGAGGGACACACAAATCCCCCGGCACGCTCCCTGCCCCAGTGATCTCCAGCCTACTCCTCCACAACCACTCCCCTTCCCCCCCCCAAAAATACATACATATATATTATATATATGTACACACACACATATATGTATTTATCCTCTCTGGGCAGTTAGGTGCACACACACAGTGGGACAAAGCCCTCCGGTCAGTCCAGGGACACAGCTGACACCACTTTTAAAACAAAAGTTCTTCAGCCTACAGCAGGGCTCTCCTTCCAAGCTGTGACTTTGGCTCTTGAAGCCTCGCAACCACCCCAAACGTTTCAGCCTCCCCTGCTAGCCCCCAGCCCTGTCTGCCCACCCAGCCACGGGTAATAGCGCTCAGCCCAGCTGCAGCAGGGGACCCCTCAGGCTTTTTGCGCTGTACACAGACACGACACAGCGATGCACACTGCTGATAGATATCTGCTGTGCGGGCAGCCCCCAGATCCCAACAACCAGGGAGGAACAGGACCCAGAAATGAAACCTGTCCTGGCTTAATGCTGCAGGGCTGGGGTGTCCTGAGGGAACCTCGTCACCGAGCCCCCGCACAAACCTGGGGCACTGCAGGCTCCGGCACGCAGCAGCACTGCAGAGAGGCAGCTTTGGCCTCTCATCCGTCCCACCCCATCCTCAAACCACCAAGCTGCAGAGCACGAAAGGGTTGTTTGCCGGGCAACCTGCAAACAGCATCCAGTAAGTAGGGAGCAGGCCATCCTGTGGCAAGCAGGGGGAGACTTGCTGCAGTGCACGGTTCAGTTAAAATTGCCTTAACTCTGTCACAAGCATCTTGACCCTGAAAGACCAGAGCCACTGACCCCTGCTTGTCCCAGGGGACAAAAGCCAGCCCTTGGCCCCCAGGCAGACACCCTTCACTTCAGACATCCCGTCTGCACTTCTTGATCCTAACTGGCAGCCGAGATTTGGCTTCGCTTACAGTATCTGCCTTATCACCTGGCTGGAAACCCCTCTCTGCCAGCACAGGCCTCCTCCAGCCTCGTGGCAGAGCTGGTGTCTGATCTGTCTTGTCCTTACATCTCGCTGTGGATTTCCCTCCCTGCTGGCTCAAGGCCTCCGCCAGCAATACAGCGGCTGTGGCTCCCGGTCTGAGGAGGTTGTTTTGCTACAAAGGGACCAGAGTTCTTCCCAGTCTGTGCCAAGAGACACCCATCGAGCAGCAGAATCGTGCCAGCAGCTCCTGCTTTACCACATAACACCCCGGTGCTCGTCTCAGACACACACACGGCCCAGCACCCCAGTGCCCTTCTGCAGGCCGCAGAGCGAGGAGAGGCCGCCTGCACTCGGGAAGGAGGGGAGAGGTTCCTGAGCAGTCTCAGCCCTGTGTATGCAATTGCTCTGCTCATAGTGACCCAATATCTTCCCTGTTACACCACCCACTGCCTCCCCAGCACCGCAGAAAAAAAAAAAAAATCCAGTCTGATTAATGGGGGGCGATGGGAAGAGAAAGGCGAATCTCCCCAGATGCACAGCATCCCGTTACAGCTTGACAGAATGTAATCGCTGAGGCTTGCTGCCTTTCTGGACAAAGAAAAGTCACCCTTCTATCAAAAAGGTCACCCTAACTATCAAAGGCAACGGGAAAGAATGAGATCCTTGTACGAAAGGGCTGTTAACCCTAGTGGCAATTGTGTATTTAGAAAGATGCAGGGATTGCAGGAAGTGTGACAGCTTAGAAAGGGAAACAGGTGGCACAGAGGGCAAGGGGAAGGTTTTCAAGCAAAAAGGTATTCATTTTTTAAAGATCTAAGGGGCTAGAGAAGAACATTTGACTCCAGCAAGTGCTGGAACTTGATGCATTATTCAACCTGTGCGAACATTTGAAGACCGGAGACCTGGGAAGCCTCGAAGAGAACAAGTCACCCGGCACGTTCCCAGGTAGGAAGCGTGGGTGAGCTGTGTCATCGAACCGAGGAGGTGGCTGTGACGGGTTTGGTGGCTTCTGTCTATGCTCTGCACCTCAGCACCACACAGCAGCCATGTCCCCTCCATTCCCAGACTACGCAGAAAGTCCCAGTGAGCTCCACTGGGCACTGAACTGAGGATCTATCTAGGGAGAAACTCTTCCTGACCCAGAAGCGTCAAACATATCTAAAAGCCAGCCAGCACACAGAAATTCAGAGGAACTAAGAGCAATAACCAGGGCAATACAACACGTTCACAAAAGGCACGCAAGTAAAAATCAAGTCTCTCCCTCCGCCAAATCAGCACTCACCCTTGTGGGCGAACAATCTCATCAGCAGCAATATTCCAGGAGAACCTCCCTCTGCCGCGTTTTGAGTTGTAAATTCAAACACAAGATTTGGGAAAAAAAAAAAAAAGAATTAAAAAAAAGGCGCCAGACAGGGCCAGGTTCTCAGACAGGCAGGCAGGCAGCCAGCAGAAATGCATCCACAGACCCAGGCTTGCTCACGAGGATGGGAAGACATCTGCCTTGCCCCTCTCCCTTCTAACACATGCTTGCTTTTCAAAGGTTTCATTTATTTCATCAAGATCCTTGAGTTTTCTTCAGGCCTCCTTTATTTTCTTTCCCGATGGGCATCTTACCAGTCACCTCACTTAAAGGACTTTTTTCTTTGGTTTGCACCTTTGGTTTCTTTCCTCTGGACCCACTCCAACCTCTGCATGCCTTTCTGCCTTCACCTAGCCCCGAAAGGAGGGGAACTGGAGCAGGATCCGTCTTGTCTTCTGCAGAGGGTGGGACGCGGGTGAGGGATGGGTGCACAAGAAAAGATGTGAATGCCCCCCACAGACATGAACATGACAGCGTGTCGGGCATCCATGTGTCCCCAGACAGAAAAAGGGGAGGTTTGTTGACAACAGGACATAAAGCACACGTGCTGAGGTGTGCAGCTGGGTACAGGAGGTACTTTAACGTGCTACAGAGCAGTCACTGGTGTCTGTAATACAGCAAGAGAAAGAAGCTGGTCTAAACTTTCTCATATTTCCCCTACGCAAAAGACTATTTTGGAAAAGAAAACACTGTTCAAGAAGGAGCGCTTTTTAAAATGGAAAATGCTTTTCCTCAATCAGCAACACAACATCAAAGGCAAAACCCAAACCCTTTAACAACCCCCCAGACCCCCCAGCCTTTCCCTTCCACCTCTGGGACTGGTTTAAGCTGCAGGATGGGCACGGTGGCCGGGATCCCCACTGAGCTCTGAGCTCTGCCGCCCGCAGGGGAGGCAGGCGTCCCCTTTGGGGCTGCCCCCAGCTCCGAGCCAGCTTCCACAAGAACTGGGCACCCCTCAGCCCAGCAATGCACCGAGCAGGCGTTTGCTCAGATGCGTTTTCTGGACACCAGACAGGAGATTCAGCAGTCTGCAGAACGGCCAAGGGCTCTGAATGGTGACCCGAGGCTGCAGGAGCCACGTCCTGAGCCCCTGAAGGGCTCTGGCCGGGTGCTTGGTCATCTCAGATCCTTGTCATACACAAGGTAACTGATTTTCACCTCAGGTTTTGAGGCACAGGCACACCACATTCCCAAACAGGAACTGTGCCTTCTTAAGAGCCAAAGGGGTTATTTATTGCTTGTGAAGCGTATTGATACAAGAGCTATTGTTGCCATACAATCACATAAAGAAGGCTTTAAATTCACCAGTCTGTTTTCCAGAGCAGGATTTGAGTAAGTAACACAGGGGCAGACAGGACGCCATGGAAGACAAATTACTGAGCAGGGGCTGAGCAAGCGAGCACCATCCCTCCTGCACACAGGGTGGGAGCTTTGGAGCTGGGTAATAGATCTGCGTCGTTACAGACCATCATAGTGCCTACACACAACGGTGCAAATTGAGATTCACCAGAAACCTCTTTTCTGGCAATTCCTAGCTTTTTAGGACATCATTTTGTAACCTTAGGACTGTGCTTTTTGCGGGTTTTTATTATAGATGCAACCTCTGCTCTCTGCTCCTGCACACACATTAGCATTTTTCCACAGAGCATGGCTCAGCTCCCACCCTCAAATAGAGCAGCCTAAGTGGCCTTGTTCCGGCTTTCTTTCATCTCATCTCCTGCAGGATGAATAATGGAGTAGTGGTAAGGAAAAGAAGGCAGCAGACATGCCTGTTTGGAACTTCAGACCAGACAGAGGGAAGCTTAAACCCTGAACTGGCCAAACTGGAAGGAAGCTCCGTTGATTTGCATCTGCCCACAAAGAACACCACTGGGAAAGAAGCTCGGTCAGATGCTGATTTAAAGCCATCGTGAAAGGGAAGAGAAAAAAAAAAACAAGGAATTAGGATCACATTCTGGTTTTTCCCTGCAGATCTTGTGGTTTCCTGGGTGTATCACAGCTACGCTCAGATCCAGAGCTTGGGATGAAGGCCTGCCCATTTCACAAAGGGCAGACCTGAGCTGCACACATTTACACACACAGCTAGAGAAAGGCAAAGTGCAGGTGAGGTGTTAGTGCCAAGAGAGCCAGCGCAGTGCTTTAAGCCCAGCACACACCTCTGGGTGAGCTGGATGGTTGCCTTGCACAGAGCCGAGAACTCGGCCGAGTCTCCGTGGCTGCATTGGCCTCAGGAGCCCTGCGGGATCCCCGGGGCAGGCAGAGCCCTCTGGATATGATCCATGCTCACCCCTGGGAGCCACAGGAGGGTATCGTGACTCTCCCCATCAGGACGTGCCTTACCACAGGCTGGTTACCTACAAACAGCAAACCATGCTCACAACATTCATCATTGATAAACAAGGGGGTCCAGCACTGCCTCCTACACATCCCACAGGCCTCCTTCTCCCTCCTTCTCCCTTTCAGACCGCACACCGATGGGAGCAGCACCACCTTAGGTCTGGTACGCAGGAGCAGTCAGGTCCCGTCACCACGTCATGCCCACTGTGCCAGAGCCGTGAGCAGGGATCAGAGGACAGCAACCTGGGGTAAGGCAGCCTGAACAGCATGTGTGCCATCACCATGGGGAGCTGAATGCTCCCGATCAGCCCGCTTCCCCTCCTACATCATGTTCAGACTACGGGAGCCACAGAGCTGCATATCGTGGTATAGATGTTGGAGGTTTCAGAAGAAACTCATCGGCTCCATCGAGGAACGATTTATTGCTTGCCATCCTGAGCTGAATAAACCGATAGTCCCCAGTTTCGTTAATGTGTATTAGATTAGCACTCTTGTACTCAACATCTGCTTGATCTGTTCTGGTAGCATACATCATACGACGGCGGGGCACCTCACCTTGCAATTCTTCTTGAGGCTGCTCCCTGGTAAGGCAGCTCTGCAGCACTACTGAGCCTACACCAAGACGGTGAGCGACAGGGGGTCCTCGGCATCCGCAGCACCCGCTCTTCCCACCGTCACCCTGCTGCTAACAATGCTTTCAGTTAGCCTTCCTCCCAAAGCCTACCCTAGCTGGGAGTCAGACAAATGCCTGCCAAAGCTAAGCAATTATCATTTATCATTTATCAATTATTGTTATTAATCAATAACACAATAAGCAGTCTCTTTGAGGGCGAGTTTCAAGTGAACAGGCAGAGTTTTGGAAGCAGCTCTTGGACAGCTGAGAGTCCAAAGGTTTTCTGCCTTTTACCAAAAAAGATTTGGCTCCCATTTGGATGTTCCTGACGAATTTCCCCCTTTAATTACAATTTCCAGTGAGAATAGTGAGCTTGCCTGATTAGAGCACCTTTCTCAACTTTCCAAGCTTCATTAAGTGCCAGTCTGGAAGAACCAATATCAAACCCTGCATCATCTAATGCAACTCTAATTCTTCTCAGACTCCCACTAGACTGAGGCAGACTGGAGCAAGACTTAATAACCACACATAGTTCCTTCACATGTGAATGTCCCACTCCTGAAAAGGACATGAAGTGTGCCTGTCAAACACGCCATTCACTAAAGCATCGGCAAAGATGGATTTCAAAACACTTCAATTTGTAATTAACCAGGCCTTCTTGGGAAGCTGGCATCATCCCCACTTCACGGAAGGGAAAAAGAGAGGGCCAAGCCTGCTGAATTTGCCAGGGGTCAAACGGCAAGCCAGCCGTGACAACAGGACTCCACAAGATATTGGTGTCTCCATGGATATGCCATGAGTGACTTTATATTCCTGGCTTCAGAGTAGTCTCATATTTCATTTCTGCATGCTTATGTGAAACGGGTCAAATCTACAGACCCTTCACAAGTTCCTCAGCACTCAGCAAAGCCTGTTTCAGGGGGCTGAATGTTAACTTAGCCCAGGCATCAACAACTAAGGCAGGATCTTCAGCAGCTAATCAATTTTGAGAAGCTGAGCCTCTAATTGCTACTCAGAAATACAAAGCAGACTTAATTCTTGTTCGCTTTAGCAGGCGGAAGAGTAGGATGGAGAGCTGTAATGACCTGCGATGGATGCATGCCCAGCCTTTCTTACTTTGAGGGTCTGCTTTGGTACGCTCCTAGGGCGTGTGCACTAAAGCATCCTGAACATAGGCTTTGATACTCCACAATTGCATCAGCACTTGAGGAAGAGAAATGTCAAAGCAATTAATTTTGAAGAGGTTCTTTTATTCTCTATCCATTAAAATCCTGTAGAACATTTCCCAACTTAGGCTTTTCTGTAGAAAACTGACAGCATAAAAGTCCTGTTTTCTTCTAAAGAACAGGGAAAGGGAAAACTGAAAGCAAGAAATCAGAGATATGGGACAGAAGAGCCTCCATCCAAACTGCCAAATGTTCCACTCCAAATTGAAATGTTGCCCTTTTTTGTAGTAGGCAGGCTTGTTTCTTCTGGCATTTTCTATTGAAGTGACAGAAGTTTTATTAAAAAAAAGAAAGGAAAGAAAGAAAGAAAAAGCATTGTAAGAACAGCTGCCGAGTTACTTCTGCCAATCCCTTTACCTGCCTGCACTCCAGTTTTGCCAGCTGTAAGACAGAGATAATGGCACAGACCTGCCAAGCACTTGGAAATGACAAGGACTATGCAGCAGCCTGTTCGCTGTTCAGCAGCAGGCTTCACGTGACAGCTGTGAATCGTCTCCTGTGTACACAAAACATTTTCCATTTAAACAATCATTAAGGCTTTTTCTCTGAACCATAATCAACAGACGAGGTAACACTCTTCCCTTTTGCAAATGAACTTCTGCGAGGTGCCTGGAAACCACCTGCCTGCCACTGTGCATACCTTTCATGTATGGCCTAAAATAAGTGGCAAGAAGTCAAATTACTGAGCACCAAGGCTTGGGTGAGCAAGCAAGCAAACATCAAACCAGAGTCATTTGGCCCCCGGCCACCACCCAGTCAGCAACCATGCTGGAAAACAGCTCAGGAGTCGAGTCCTGCCTCTCAAGTCTTCTGCTCTACCCAGTAGGCCAAGCTATTGATGATTTGCTGGTTCAATTACATTTTCTGCTCTGTTCTTTCAGAGACAAAGTCTGTGGTGTTTTCTGCAAAAGGAAATCCATTATGAGCATTTCCCAGGATACAAGCGGCGCAAACCAGCTCACTGTCCTCGTGAAAAGGAACAGGAAAGAGACTGCGCAAGGCAATGGCTGACTCTACCTTTCTGCAGCCTTTTCACTTTCCTTTGCCCCAGCTGTTCTGGCCACATCTGAGCACTGCCGTAGCTCTTCTTTTTTCTGCTGAGCCTCACTGCCTCATTGCAAGTCATGAACAGCCTTCCGAAACTGAGTTAGGAAGAAATAAGTGCACTGTGCATTGCACGTGCAGTGAATTATCAAACCACTACTGAAACTTCAAGGTAAAACTGCATGAAAAGGACACTTCTTCTGAGGCTCCTCTAGCAGCAATAAATCTTCCAGCCGCATAGGATGGGAGGACACAGATTAAACTTGCAATGTATGTCAACAGGAGGTGCGTATGCTTGGCCAAATTCAGCTGTCAGTGTATCGCTGGGGCTTGCTGAGATCTGCGTGTTCAACTGCGATGGGAAATCAGCAGGTCAGCTGTAGAAACTTGTGCCCAAAGTCTGCAGACAAAGAACAGTCGAGCTTTGATCACAGCTTCCATTCCCCTTTCAATACACGTGGACACCACCCGGAATAACACCACTCTCTCCGTAGCTCAACACGGAGGCTTGTTGCAGAGGACTGAGAGTTGCTGCAGAAGAAGAGCAGCTGAGTGGGGGAAGAAAAGAAAGAGGAAAAGGGAGAAAACCAAGCAGAAATAGCAGGGCTCTTCACAGCAGGTATTTTCCCACCAAGTGATACAGAATCCAATTTAAATAATAAATGATACAAGCTAAATGTTTAATTTCTCCCTCCAAGCCATGCTCTCCCCGGGCTGTCTGCAGGATCATCCTGTTGGACACAATCAATGAGATATCCCTTCGCTACCCATCGAGGAAGCCTTCATGTGCTCGCTAAACTCATGGGCCAAGAGTGTCTGCAGCTCGACAGCAGTTTCCTACAAATCGTGCTCTTCACATCTATTTCTCACTACTCATAGAGGCGGAGGGAAGTCTAAGACTAAACTGAGTGCCAAAAAGAAAAGCCTGAATGATGACAACATGAAAGTTATCTGGACAACTTTTTTTTTTTTCATCTGACACAAAGGAAAGAATAGAGAAATAAAATTTTCGGAAGTGATTTGTAATTTCTGATTGGGATGGTCCAGCTAAGCTAAGATCAAATGCTGCCCATCTTCCAAGCTAATTCTACACCGCCATTAATCCACAGAGCAGATGAGCTGTGGCTTGCTTCTGGGACGAGGCCGATTAAGGGAATCACATTTTCACCCCACTTTCCTACTTGGGGACTGCTGAGAGCTGAAGAGTAACCAGCTTAGGCTATCTGGTGCCGACAGGAAAACCAGCTATCTGACCATCCAGCAGACAGCCTATGTACAATAAAATAAAATATCTATACTTCTTTAGAGAGTCTCTGAAATGGAGAGGGAGAGAGATGAGGATAACTGCGGGAGGCTGGCAGTTCTGAAAACAAAACCTCTGGAACTGAGACGGGCTGGACACCGCTGTAGGGCCCTTCGCAGATCCTTGGCACTGCATCCCGCAGCACGCCTGCCACGTCTCCTTCTTCCTCCCTTGTCACAGAAAACAAGTGGATTCCTTTCCTGCAGCACATTGGGCTATTTCCTCATCACATATACAATCCATAATTAAGATTCCTCCACGGGCGCTAATAGAGAAGAACGACTCTGACACAATCAGCCCGCCGCATGGGTACAAACGGCACTGAAACAAGCACCGCGGAGAACACAAAATGGGTACAGTGACGGAAAGAATGGCACTAACACCGAAATTCAGACACAATTCTTCTTTCCACCAGCTCAAGTTTGCAGCAAAGAGCTCCGTTAGAGCATGCCGCTTTCCCAAACCTCCTATCCCCAATCTGGGCTCATACCTTTCAGAGCCACCCCAAAAAAACCACTGTTTAAGCACAGGCATTGCCGTCAGCAGAAAGGTGACCTTCCCCAGTGTCACCTGCCGGGAAGCAGGTCCATGGCTAAGCCTGTGCTACAATTTTGGCATTTATTATCAGGCTAGACTAGAAGTTTTCACAACACAAGGGCACATTTACACAGCACCAGTAACAAGGCCCTCTCGCAGCTAGGACCCCGAAGAACCATCGCGTGGCAAATTCATAAACCCTAATGTGTGCAGAGTGCCTTCCGTGCTCCAAGCTCCATAACTGCCTTTCAGCAGGGACTTCCACAGACTTTTGGGGGTAAAGAAAATGTAAATATAGATCTACAAGTATATATTAGTTTGATCATTTTAAAATTAGCTTTTTGTTTTTAAATTTTGTGCCATTCTTGTTTTGTTTTCTACTGCTCTCTCCGGCTCAGGGACGTGGCATTTCCATAACACACTTGGTCCCACTGAAATCGAGATGTTTTCCAGGCTGTGGCCTTTCGGGAGGTGGGACTCAGAACTAGCTTTCCTACAGCTCAGCTGTGTGCCCTCTGGTCTCTCCTAAGAGAAGAGCAGAGCTGCAGCCAGTCCGAGGAGGAAAGGGCAGGAGCTATGGCATGCACATGCTGCTACACATTCATTATCACAGCTACAAGAGGCTGCCAAGTTGGAGGAATATTTTTAGACTGGAGAAAAAAAAACTGGGGACTTATTAGAGACTTATTAATACAAAAGCAACACTAACACTAGCAGTGTTCTCATATTTTCCCTATACTTACACAAATGAGGTTTATTTCCTTTCCTCCTCCAGCTTTTCTAGACAAGGACATCGGTGTTTATCCAGCCCCTGGGAGGACTTGGCAAAGATACCAGCACAGGAGAGGAAAGATGAGGGTCACTGCTTGGTCTCAAAGGGATGGAGGGTGGTCTTCAACAGGACTCCTTTTGGTCCTGCCACAGCCACAAGCTTGTCACAAACTGCAAGGTCAGGGAACCAGCCTTGGTGCAAAGGCAGCGTAAACGCCCCACCGCCAGCAGTGATGCACTGACCAAGTTTGCATATTCCTGGAATATCCTGCCCCGGGGATTTGTTGGCACGTGGAGGACCAGGGCAGCTAACCTGAGTAAGATTTGCATTGGTAAACTGGACTAAACCCTGTGTGGGCACATTTACCCGGAATCAAAAGCAGGCTTCACTGAATTTAGCTTTGAAGTGAATGACCAAATTAAGGCCATTTTAAATCTGAAGAAGAGCAGACATGCTACTGGCCAGTGTAGTTTAGGGAATCCACTTTAAACTTATGCTGCTGGTTAACTTGGACTAATTTTCACCCAGATGTCCCCATTTAAAGAAGCTTGAAGGAAAGCTGGAGGAACAGCTCAGCCAGGTGACTTGGAGGCAGCCAACACAGACCCAAGATCACCAAGCAGCAGGATCAGGTGAGTGGGGAGCAATTTTAGCTCCCCCTGTGATGAAGTGTCAACAATCTGCCTCAGTCCTCTGAGGTGAACTGGAGCCACAGCAGAGCCGAGCTGGTAAAAACAACTGCCCTGGATTTGCTGCTCCAGGTTAGTGACCGGGCAACACTTGGGATTTCAGCCCGGTTTTCTACAAGAGCCATTTTTGGCTGAGCTGTGCAGACAGATTATTTAACAGAAGGACAGGAGAAAACGGAGAGGGAAGGATGGATTTAGCTTCTCCAGAGAAAGCTGCTGACAACAAGCAAAACAGAATACCCTGGAGAGAAAGTGCTTGACGAGAGCCTAAGCCATAGGAATTGTGTTATCAGCATCGCAGGAGCAAACCTGGATGGAGTTACAGGCTGACATTTGAAAAATGAAAGAGCTGAACAGACACTGCTGTGCTGGTGAAACGATGAATGGGAGAGCAAAGGGGCGCGAGCAGGGAGAAGGGAGCATTTCGTGCACGGCTGGGCAGGCAGCGGCAGCTCGCGGCTGGATACAGCTCCCCGCCAGCACCACGGCTGATCAGAGGGAACCTCCAGAAGAAGCAGAGGATGTTTTTTGATATGCAAAGCCACCAAACTTCCCCCTCGCATAGGCACAACATCCATGTTGTTTCACGCAGAAGGTTGTTTCACCAGGTCTGTTTTCAATACCAGGATATTGCAGCAACAACAGCAAATATTGAACGTATTAGGAAGCAATTCATCGAGCTGGAAAGAGACATTATGGAGGGGATTTTATCAAGATAAGATAAGCAGCAGCTTAGCTGCAGAGACAGAAACTGATCCGAATATATGACTTGTTATGCCCCTCTGAGAAAACTTGTATTTGTCTTGCCACCAAATACAAACACATAAATATCCAAGACAGGTGTTGTCCTGTCCTCTAAAGGCGAAACACACTTCCCAGAAAGTAACTCCTTAGCAGCTAGCAAGTTTTAAGTTTCAATGTATTCCACCATGCACCGCTGAGGGAAAAAAAAAATAAAAAGATATATTTAGTGAGAAAGCCAGATCTAAAAGTTAGTTGGAGGGCATGATTTTGCAGGACAGAAGCCCTGAAGATAATTAAGTTCTGATCAGTTTCGTGAAAATAGCAGCTGGGCATAAGGAAAGAATCCCTAGTAGCATCCCTGTGGCATGAAAGGCTTTTACAGGCGGCAAGTTTCATTAGGCTTTGGAGAAAATGCCTTGAGGCAGAAAACCACAAGAAACCAGGCTTCACTGCTCTTCTACTTACAGAACGGCTTGTTTAGAAGTTACTGTCATTCATCATGTACAAATCCTTATTACAGATGCAATTGGTTTATAAACAGTGATTAAGTTTGAAACTACACTAGAAACTTACAGTTAATGAACTAGTTCAACTTCTGGACCAATTTAGTTAAATGATTCCCCACCCCCACCATAAGCAAGGCCATGGGTTAAGAACAGCTATTCCATCAAGTACAAGCAGGGAGGAAAAAAAAAAAGTAATGTGCCTATTAGTATCTGAGCTAAGAGAATAATTAGTTTTACCTCTTTCTGTTCACAAATGGGTTGGAGCACCTTGCAATTTTCTTTAATTTATTTAGGATGGGAAATCTGCAAAATTATTCCTGCAAATAATTAGTTATTGATGTATAGTACTTAGGGAAAAGCACTCATAAGCAAATCAATCTGTTATTCAAGCGACATTTGCTGTTTGGGGATTCGTGTCGCTGGAACCACTTTTTTGGTCTACTACTGACTGAGCACAACTGTGGGCTCCTGCACGGGGGGAGGTGGCTCAAGGTCCACTTACAGAAGAGTCAAACATTTCTTTTTTCTTCCGATGACTGTTTTCCTCCAGCATAAAAGGTTTTGAACATTTCTTGGCAAAAGAAAATATAGCTATTTTATCAATATTCTAGAAACATTTTCCCAGCACTGAGTTGTCTCTAGCTAATAATAATGGCGTGAAGACAGACTTTGAATTCCTCATGAACCCGCAGAGTGTGGAGACAGCTTCAGATGCTCACAGCTGGGGGCTGATCTTCAATTTCAGCTAGTTTCCCACTTATCCTGACAGACAAAGCTCTGATCACCGAAAACACCCGCCCATCACACTTTTGCTACAAAGCCACGCAAATCTCATGTAATCATGCAATAACATCTTTTCCCAGCATGAGGACCTCCCACACTCTCTGTGGGGATTTTTGCCACGAGTGGGACAGGAGGCCAGCCGAGCCTCCCCAAGTCAGCATTTTCCCCATTTTCCAGGAGCATTTACTGCCCTCTGATTTCAGGTCAGGTTGTATGTAGCCACCCCCAGCAAAGCAGAGCAGACATTCCCTCTGCAGTAATTAAAAAGGAAGAGCTACGTAAAATGATCTGTCAAACTTCAGAGGCTACGACTGGTGTTTCACTGGAGTTTTGTTGAAACAGGCTGCTGGTGCCTGATACTGGAGGGTTTATGGAAAGAAGTGTGTTTGGGGAGGAGGCAGACGCGACGGCTGCCTCCCCGAGGCTGCTCCACATCTGTGTGCACACACGGAGCAAGCTTATGCTTGCATGTGCACACTGGCCAGGCACACAGAGGTGAAGGGTTGCAAGGAGTAACCAAGGAAACCAACCAGGACAGACAGAACTGCTGATGCCAGAAGCTGAGAAGCGTTACGTCCTGCCCTCCAAGCCCCTCGGCACTGCACCGGCACTGGAGCCCGCGCAGCCCAACACGAGGCCAGCGGGCAGCTCTCTCCTGAAGCTGCAAAAGGGAGAATCCCAAGCAGGCTCTTAGCATCCTCCTGCTGCCCTGCAAGCATCCGTGCTGGGCTTGCAATGGGGGAAATGGGAGGAAAGCTAGAGCTCTGCACCTGCTGCAAGCATTTATTGTTCCAAGGGCTTTATGCTTGCACAAGGAGCAAAATAATTTTGCAGCTTGCTGTGCTTTGCATCAACCGTCAGCAGCATATGGGCTGACACTGTGTAGCAGTCCCACCCCTATCTGATCCCACCGGTCTGTCCGTGCTGCCAGTCCTTCCAGTGTTTAAGTGAATACTGATTTTAGAGACCATACAGAGTGACCTGGTACAGCTCACTCCTGACTACCTGGACTCTCACGATTTAAGTGCTACTTGAGCTCCTTCACATCCGATTTCCGTGCTCATCCCCCACCTCTCGTACAGAATTTCTTCAAATTGTATGCAACAAAAACCTCTAGAAGTATTACTTCATCCCGCTGCAATCATAAGAGATGTTAGTGTGAAATGCATTTTGGGGGATTACCAAATCCAAAACCACTAGTGCTTGTTAATGCAAATGCCTTGAACTGTCCTTAAGCCTTCAACTTCCCTCCTTCCCACATCAGCAGTGCCATTCTCAGCATCAAGCAGCTTTGGTGCTTATTCCTTCTAACAGTCCATGCAAATCAGTATTATCATGCGATGGTGGGTTCAAAAGAAATCTGCTTTTCCTGGGCAGAGGAAGTAAATTTCTGTTTTTTTTTTTTTAGAAGGCATGTTGTAAAATATAATAAAAGCAGCTGCTTTTGGAGAGGTGAGAGATAAATATGGCTTTAAAGGAACATCTTCCTTGCAAGCCAAGCAGGAGAAGTATATTTCAATGCACAACAGCCATCTCTATTAATCCCATCCTGTATTATTAGTTAACGCTATTAGCTTCCATCCTCATTACTATCCAGATTAACACTGTGGGATTTATTCCTTCAGTTCTGGCCTTGCCTTACAACGCTAACCGTAAGGGAATCTGCTTGCCGGTCGGTCACCAGCAGCACTCACACTTGGCTCAGTGTTAGGGCACAACAGCCCCCCAGCCGTGTGTTTGCTAACCAGCAGTCACAGCACAGCTCTGTCCTTTCTTGCATGCCTCTCTCACTACCTGCTGGTTGCCCTTGGCTGAGCCACCAAAGCTCTGTGCCTTTGCTTACTGTCAGGGTGGATACCTCATCACTTACAAGCATGTTCATAGCTAACCCAGCCCCTAACGGGCTCTTATCTATGCTGGATGTTTTAGGAGTACGTAGAAAAACCTGTCTGTAAGCATACGGGCTTTGAGATAGATAGCACGACACTGAAATTTGTATTGCACAAGTCCAAATTGTATTTCACAAATAATTTATTCTCGCATTAGGATGAGCACAGAAACTGAACTTCAGAAAACTGGAAATATAGAACCAGTGTATTAATAGGAACATATGAACTTCCACATAATTAGTAACATTTTGTAAGGTGCCTTTACATAAATTAAGTAAGTACTACTAGTTCCATTATACAGGTGGGGAAACTGGGACACAGATGTCCCCAAGGCCACAAAAAGGCTGGTAGCAGAGGGAAATACTACTACTCAGGGCTCAAGATTCCCCAGGCAATGCCCTAGCCTGTGAGCTACATCTGATCTTACCAGAATAATGCTTTATTCCAGTATCAATTTACCAGGAGGAGGAAAGAAAGAAAGAAAAAAAAAAAGGAAAGAAAGAAAAAAAAGGAAAGAAAGAAAAAAAAAAGGAAAGAAAGAAAAAAAAAGGAAAGAAAGAAAAAAAAGGAAACTATTGTGTATAGAGAATTATAAATTACTCAATAATTCTCATTATAGCTGTAAGAAAAGCCCAGTAACTTTTAAAAGTCATGATGACCTTAAGCACCCATGACAGCTACCTGTTAGAAGCTCTTGTGCTGAGCAAGATGTCACTGTCTGTCACCAGCACCCAACAGAGCACATCAGAAGACCAAATGTACAGATCCAGAGGTCCCTACGTGGTCACTCCATGAGAACAGACTAGCACAGCCTTTAACAGTGTTTTTACTTCCCATACCCAAAGAATGACATCAAGAGATCAGGTTTGAAACATCCATAATAAGAAACCTTTGGGAAAAAAAAAAATCTGTATGCAAAGCAACGCTGTGCCACAAAGTCACAGAACAAACTGAAGGAGTAAAGAACATCTCAGACTAAGTTAAGTAGCATCCGGGATGCTATTTAGTGAGGTGACACTTTATAATCTTTAATACATTTCTAAAACAAGCCCTGCTGAAGTCCCTGCTAAATTAAATGGACTCGCTGTGCAATAAAGTAGATAGCTGGAACTGCTACAAAATTACACTGCTTCTCTGCCCCAGATAAGCTTGTCACCAGCAAATTCTTCCACCCCCCCTTTTTTTTTTTCCATATTAATGCCCTCCATCATAATAAGGATTCCTACCCACTGCCAAAACTCAATTTACACTATTTACTTTAATAACCTCATTTGTCATCTTAGCATGTGTGTCTACCTCTGGGACTGCAGCCCCACCAGTCTGCCAGAAGGTCTCATTTACAGTTTGCTCTTTCATTATTATTTTTAAAGATTAAATTGCTTTCATTTCAAGGCAAACAGTCTGGGAAATCCCACAGCCCAGAGGATACCACGACACATTCATACATTTGATCAATATATCTTTTAGGGTTACGTACATCTCAATCCCAACTGACTCTCCCCTTCCACACTGTCCCACTGCATCATCCGTTTCCATCACCTTTAACTTTGTTATTCCTTTTAATCTTTGCAAAAGATGCACACTGGCTATGACATTCGAATATTGCCATAACATTTCAGGTCGTGGGAGGAATTTTCTATTTTCCTATTTTGGAGGGCTAGGGGGGTGACAGACGGGTGTGATAAGTTCCTTCCCCAGCACATCCGTTCATTTGTTTTAAACCACATTTTTAATCTCACAGCTGGACTACTCCAGAGCGGTATATTCCTTCCTATTAAATTATATTTCTCTCTTACGGTGCGTCTCCAATCCTGACATGCTCAGTAAAATTCAATGTTAATCAAGTCATTTAAATAGGTTAGGGGAAAAGATAATATTTCATGTTTCATTATATTGCATGTTTTGTGGAAACAGCATTACACAACTGCTAGAACTACAGCTAGAGGAAGTCTCCTAAAATGCAGCACCAAAACCAAAGCAACGCAGCAATCTGCCATTCAGAGCAAGGAGGGAGGGACTGGGTATTTGAGAAATGTCTCGTGTCTGTCTGTGGGGTCTGAACAAACCATTCCCGAGCTTGTTTGCAACACCTTTAAAAGGAGAAATTAAGAACCATTTTCTTGCTTGTGAGCAGTCTCTCCATCCATTTGCCTCCTTCTGTCTCTGCCTCCAGTCAACCGACTGGGACAAGACGTGTCTTACCAACGCAGCCCCTGCAATCTGGGGTGGCCACTCCTCTCTGTTTCCAGTAACATTTTTAGGCAGGCTGGTCATTTCCTAGACACCATTTGCAAATCCCGGAATAACGCTCAACCAAAACAAACAGATTAATTGCTAGGAAAACTGGGGCTAGAAAGGTGCCTAATTTAGAACCACAACATAATCAGTTCCTTCAATATTTAGGATTTTTTTTTTCCTAAGGCTAACAGAGACATCTCTTTTAACAACAACAGCAACAAAAAATCAAACTTCCCTAAAAACAAAGCTTAAGAGCTCTAAGTTCTTTCAGAGTTACTGAGCACTTCTCATTTTCTTCAGCTCAGGCAACTGTATGATTACTTCTTTCTTGTTTTCCTACCACTGCAAACATTTATCCAGAGTCCCATTAAACATTACAGCAAAAACCTTTACATCTCCCATTAGTGATTTCCAATATGCTGATATGTTTCTTCAGAAGCTTTCCCAGTGAATAATTGGTCCCAGACTAATAGTACTTGTTATTTATACACAGAGGTGTCCTTGCTTCAGATGTCTTCTAAATAGACTTTAGCAGGCGTTTAAATAATATCGCCTTCTTCACATGTATTAGTGTCCAACATAAATGTGGGTATTTTCTACAGAAAAACTGGTTTCAGAGATCTCATCAATATTTATAAAATACAGTTAAAATAAAATTCTTCAATTGCTTCCAGATCCTATATGATGGTAACCTGGCAATAAAACAAATTTACAGGCCATGTATGCCATATAAAAGCATATTTATCTTACTTACAGTCAGATGATCAAGTTTCTGGTACGTCAGGAGAAGATGGAAGATATTACAATACAGTCTTCCCCGGATTCCCTCAAGTCTTGCTCTGGATCATCACATACGGACAAGAGCAGCAAGGCTGAGGAAAAAACAAATAAGAATTGACAACACTCGACCAACAAAGGCAATACTAGTGTGGTCTAAGACCATTTGCTAACACAGAAGCAATACAGCATCATCAAAGCTCTTAGGAACAACATCAGGTAGTGCCAAAAAGATGCAAACAGAAGCTATGCAGTAAAACTCCAAACAACAGTTTTTCGGCTCAGGGTTATTTTTCTCCCTTTACTTTTCTTTGTACCCTTTTTTTTATTTTATCTGTGAAGGATTTGTGTTATTAGCATGCTCTGTTTGCTGCAGCACAGAATGGCTGATGCCTGTGCAGCTGACTCAAACGTGAGATTGAAGAGAAATATTTTCTATTTCTGCGGTAGCTGCTTCCCAGAGAAACATAGGGGGAATTTTAATAAAAACGGTAAGTTGGAAAACCTACAGAATCTGCATGTGAAGCAGAAAAAGATTTTACAGGAAGGGAAACCGAGGCACAGACTAGTGAAATCATTCCAGTACAGCTCTTAAAAAGAGAGCCTGAGGGCTTGAAAAAGACCCAAAACTGCGGTTTACAAGGAAAGCCCATCTCATGAAACCTGAATCTTCCTATGATCTAAAAACCCCAGATAAAAAATTTGTCTAAGCAGGTATATTTCTGTGAAGAGTGTCATGTTTAACAAGCCAGACTTTTCTGGTGCACTCCGTCAAAAGAGTTTCCCGATCTATTTAACAAGGGGTAAAGGCTCTTTCCAACAGGCATGAACCTCTCATGCTTGGCATATTCTGACACCTACTCCAACTGTATAGAGGAATATTTGTAGTCACAGCAGGTAAACGAGCTGCGGACAGGGAACACAACTAATTTAATAGCATGAATTATTTACACATACATTCAAGAAAGCCATCTTGCTACACAGCAGTCCCAGCAGCAGGGATTATTAATTTATAACTCAACTACAGCTACATTAAACAGAACGGGGCTTCCATAAAACCTGAACTGTGGTGCACAGAAAATATTGCCTAACTCGCCCAGAAAGTACAACAGGGTTCCCTAACAAAGCCTTGACCATCAGCCAGAGATCGATCACGGCTGTCGGGCACTGAAGCAACGTCCACTGGCTCCGATCTGCACCCAGACACGCCAGCTTGCCTGCTGTGCCCATACAAAGCAGTGCGCCCTGCAGTAGGATTTGTCTTTAAGCTTTCATTAGCTTCCAAAATAGCATCGGTTTCTTCCCCTTCAGAACAGCAGTGTGAGCACACCTGTCTCCATCAGAGCAAAATCCTTGAGAAGACACCAGAGCATCCCCACGCCTGCGGTCCCCTGGCTGGGCCCCCTCAGCATAGATCTGACCCCAGACAAAGGCAAAGAGATGCATCAAAGGGAAGGCAGGAGAAGCACTGGGGGTGGGCCCAGGAATAGCAAGACCTGATGGGAACCTGCAGAATGTGTGGAGGAAAGGAGAAAACGTGAAATAACTGAGCAAAGAGTCAAGGAGAAGGAAATGGGAGCATGGAGTATGCTCCCCATTGAGACAGTCAGACTAGGGGGAATTTAGGCAGGACAAGCAAAGGAAACTGGACGACAGACAGATCCAACTCCCTCTGGAAAGGGAAATATAAGTTTAGAGATAGAAACTTGGACAGCAATGAGAAATCTGAAAACTGGAAATAGGTAAGGAGCCAGAGGCAAGGCAGAGGCAGGACTGAGCATGGGGCAAGAGGAGCTCAGTGCCTCACAGCACCCCCCAGCAGCTCAGCCTTGTAAAATCATGTTTTTACACAGCAGAAACCCACATCATGTTGAGCAATCCCAAGACATGGGTTTAGAGACCCCGTTGCTTGGTGTAGCTCCTGGCCAAACACTTTGTATTCTTGAATCCTGCTGGTACCATCTGGAAAGAAATAGAAGCTGCCGCTCTGTGCAGGCGTTCTTCCAGCATACTATTTGTCCTGATAAACATGCTAATAGCTGGGCTGCCTGCATCTTCACACGGCTTATTCACCCAATAGATGGCTGATGCAGCAAATTAATCTTCATACAGTAGGAACTCAGTTCCTATTAATGACTAGAAACCCTTCATAATGTGCTGTGATCAACCTGAAATAATTTCATAAAGTGAAACCTCGCGGCAGAGCTGACTCCACTATTAACTCCTTGCTAAAGATCAAGGGACTGAAAAGGGCAGCTTGGATTGCCTGTTCTTGGTGATTTTGAGTATTGCTGTTTTCAGGAGAGGTGGTTGGTGCTTCCTGAACATACAGGAAGGACCACACGCTGGGGACAGAAGAAAAGGCAGTGACCCCACTGAATTGTAAAGAGAAAGCATATATCAACCCAGTAAAGCAGCTCTTCCTCTGTCTGGCAAAGACATATTTATGACACTCTCAAGAAGTTTGTGTTTGACCTACTTAGAAATCACTTTGTGATACTGTGTAAGCGACCAGCCAGGGGCAGAGCCTGGGTCAATCCTCCTAAATCTTGAGCTCCCCTACACCTAGGCTGAAGAAGCATCCAACTATGGCAGCACCTGCAAGCCCTCCGGGCCCTTGGGCTGGAACAAAGGCGAGTGGGCAATCTCTTCACTCCTTGCCCTCCACTAGGCCATCAAGAACTGCGTGTTACTAACATGAGGTTACTAACCAGGAGCATTCAGTGTCACTGTCGTGCTGATGTCTGAAGCTATCATTAGACCCCTGCTGAGGCTGCAATGAAGGGGGTGCCTGTGGACCAGGACAGTCAGGTGACAATCAGAGCCTCAATTAAAGAAAGAGAGAGAGAGAAAGAAAAAACCCTACCTACTAACTGCAAGTAGTGGAAAAGCAGAAAGGTTAATTGTCTCAGCAGGATGGAAATTGTCCTGTGTCAGGGATTTCAGCAGCATGAAAGAGAGCTTCATACTGAATTTGAGAGGAAAAAGATGAGTGCTTCCGAGTGTCTAGAAAAGGACAATGGGACAGATGGACACAGGAGATATACTGCAGAGACGGGGCCTGTGAAAGGTACAGTCCTGGTCAGGAGTTGAGGAGGAGGTCAGTGAGGTTATTAGAGAGGGCACAGGATGCACAGCAGGGATATTACACTATAAGTTTCCCTTCAGAATTGTTCTGAGATCTTACACTAAGACCATTACATTATTTTTCTGCTCTGTGCTTCGGTTTCTCCATCTTTACAAAAGGGGAGAGTGTCATCAGCCAGCAACATGAAATATTTTGAAACACAAAACCGTGAGACGTGCTACGTTAGATGCAGGTTGCGGGACTGCTGCGTGCCGTGGCCGAGGCACACGTCAAGGAACATAAAGCTTATTAAAGGAGAGGTAGGGGCGAAAGGGGCTTTGGGGCAAGCAAGTCGGTACTGTTAGCAAGAGCCAGGCACGTGGAGCAGTGTAACGTCCAGACTCCCACGTACTACCTCTGTTAGTGCAAAGAACTGGGACCACTTGGCAAAGCAGCTGTTAGCAGAGATGCAGCGTGCGTTTGATCACTGCCTGACGCTAATGCAAACATCAATCGCCCAAACAACAGGTAGCACAACCAGACCCCAAAACACAGCAAGCAATTTTAAGCAACCACAGCGGGTTTGTAACCTACTGGTTACCTGCCCCACAAAACAGGGCATGGACAAATCCTGCCCCGAGAAGGGCACCATCGCTGAGTACGCTGAGGACCAAATAATTGTGCCTCAAAGGCTTGAGACATCGGGAAAAAGCCAACTGTCTTCCTGCACACCACTGCAAGGGCAACGTGCAATTTATGCCTGGTTTTCCTTACCTCCCTTCTCCTCCATGGCTGTTGCTCTTTTCCTTGAGGAAGCAAGGCAGAAGGCACCGAACTCACTTCATGAGTACACAGAGAGCTCAGAGCAGCAAGCTGAGCAGCAGCGAGGTCAAGGAGCAGGAGCACACCATGTGCAACAGCACATTTCACTGCCACAGAGCTCCAGCAAAACCAAAGCTACCTTTTTTTTTTTTTTTTTTTCCTGACCAAAACCAAATTCCACTCATATTATTCATCACAGGAAAAAAAAAAAAAAGAAAAAAGGAAGAAAAAAAACCCCACAACCAACAAATCCTACACCTTCCTCTCCACACCCTACTCCCTCAGAAGCAATCAGCAACTTATTGGAGTTACCCTGAGTGCCTGGGAGGGGTAACGAGGTCTGCCTGTCAACAAAGCCCCATTGCTCCTTCTTGCCTCTTACTGGTCAGTCTGTGTCGCCGGGGAGTTACAGCTGAAATCCACCAAAAATAATTAGGTTTTTTTTTTGAGGAGTTATTAAAATACCAGTCTAATTCCTGGTGCCTCAAAATGAGCAAGCTTTAACGTATTTTCTGTTTGTCCACAAAAATGTGTTGGGAATTTATTTATTTTTCGCTATTTTTCTCCTATTTTTTTTCCCTTTTGCAGGATGCCAGGGGAGGAAACAAATGTTTCTCTTTTGAGTCCTTGTTCAAAAACATAATGAAAACTTGGAAATTATTTTTTCATGAAAATGCCCACTTAGGAAAAAAGCAATTCCCTTGTCTTTCCTGAAGAAATGATTTCATTAGAAAAAAATAAAAAAGCAAAAATGGTGCATTCTAGCGAGAAGCTAGAGTCTCTTCTTAAATTTTGAGTAGCGATCCCAGCCACAGAAATGTAATTTCTTTGTTATTCTCACCAGTGCCATGCTTGCAACAGGCAAGATTCCCAATGGTACTTTCAAGTTACCAGAAGTACATTTGTTAAGAAAAAAAAAAAAAAAAAAGCCTGGCATATAATCTGTATTTCCGATCTACAGTCAGACTTTCAAGAGTTAGCCCAGCTCAAAACTCCGCTGCATCTTTCTGCCTTATTCAGCAAAGGATGCCAAACTGTGATCCTGCCTCTTGTGATTCCAGCAGAGCTATGCCACAAGGAATTTGGCTTGGGGACTGTATTTAGCATCTTTGCTATTTTTACGGGAGCTGCGCAGAAGGCAGCCACTATCAGGGAAAGTTTCTTGTCTAGACAGATGCTAGGGGAAGGTAAGCAACCCATTTACCATCACGTAACGTTAGCAGAATTCCGGAGACAAGCTCGTGCCACTACAGCTAGGTCAAATTGCCTCCAGACTGCAGGATTTGCAAGTGGCAGGATATTTTACTGTACCCGTTGGCCCCGGAAAGAAATATCAGTAGGAGTATTTATGCGAGAGCTGAAG
Source organism: Anser brachyrhynchus (assembly GCF_964034855.1). Classification (NCBI taxonomy): domain Eukaryota; kingdom Metazoa; phylum Chordata; class Aves; order Anseriformes; family Anatidae; genus Anser; species Anser brachyrhynchus. Next base: position 6,631,456 of record NC_137718.1, read on the forward strand.
GATGGGAAAGGTCAGGTTAAGTATCAGGAAGTGGCTAATGCATCCGCTCCCGAGCTGCAGCGGGTGACGTATCCGGGGGGCGAGTGTGGGCTGCCCCTGCTTGTCTCCAGCCGGGAAATGGCTTAGAACAGGTCCCTAAAACAGCATTTCCATGTAAGTTCTTGCAGTAACAGCCACAGAAGTGGCCTGTGATTCGCAACACAAGGGAGGTGAAGCTGAATGTTAATAAGTAGGACCTGGAAACAATCTCTGTCTGCAGGATTCAGATCTAGTTCATTACTTCTTTTGCTTAAATTAAAGGCCTTAATGTAGCTGGGCACAAAGCCATTTTACCAAAGAGTTCTGTCACTAGCATTGTATTTATAACTGCGATATCAATATGCTCCACCCAGGACTGAAATCCCTTTCTATTTTGAGCTGTGTAAGAAGAGAAGGACAGATTTCCTGTCCCAAATGATTTACAACTTAAACAGGCTGCAGCACAGGGAGGAAGGGACTCTGTGGAGTCCTGCATCAGCCAGGTGGACATAAGAATATGATCTGCTACCTGAATGAATGTTTGCTCCCCTCAGTTGCTAACCAAAAAAAGTCTTTCCAGAAATCTGCAAGCTCAGAACTTCCTTCAGAGCCATGTCCCTAACGCAGTAAAGTCTGGGGCATCTGTAAGCTTTTAATCAGCCATTTCCTTACCCCTTTGGTCTGTCAGTGTAGAGCTGACAGCATGATAGTCCTTGCAACGTGCTGCTCTGTCAGCTTCAGAAATGCTGATCTCCCTCACTGGTGATTGAAGTTGTCCCAGCATCTCATTACCATCTCTCCCAGTTGCCTGCCCCACATCAAAGGGGTTTCCTGAGGCTTTGACAACAATCTCACTACTTCCAAGGGAAAGCTGTTGCAAGCCTTTTTGTGTGAAATTATTTATGGGAGCTGAAATAGGATTTCCTCACAGATGGAAAAAGTAGAAGCTCCAATTTTGCACCCTCCCATGCACAGTAGAGCATGATCCCTCAGTCAATGGAGAAGAGAAGGCCTGCACAAGTCAGCACTTTCAGCCTCAGGACCTGGCTCCCAGAAGATATTCCTATCGGTGTATGCATCAGGATGGTGATGGAGACATGGCCTCTATCCACACTTCAGCAAGAGGTTAAACTGCAGACTGTGTAACCACGTGGGAGCTCTAATCCTGCTTGCAGAGGTGGCAGTGCTGCTGGTGGTGTGAAGCTATAGCAGTTCATGCCTTGGTGTGGACTGACTGGGCAACTACACCTCCAGCAACGTGAGTGAGATGGAAGTGCATGCTGCTGCTCCGTCCCAGAGCCCGAGGCAGCTGGATATGCCCTCCTGGCCTCACACTCAGACGTGGCAGTCCCACCTTTGGCTGTGATTTTTGACAGAGCCTTACAAAGCAGCTTATGGAGGGAGAGCTGAGTTTCCAAACCCAAACTGACTTCAGGGTGCTTGCAGCACAATGCCAAGTGAGAACGTGTGCAGACCTCTCTGCACTGCGATGGATTTTCATCATTGCCATTCATCTCTGAGCGTAAGTGTTAAAGGAAATAAGTGAGCCCTTACTTCCCAGCTCTGAAAATGCCTTTAGGCATTACATCCAGGATGATTTCCCTCACTGGAAGATTTTGTGTCTAATATGCCCCTTGCAGGAGTCACTCTGGTGTACTGGCTGTGGAGCAGAGAAAAAATGTGTACAAGTGTGTGTGCATGACGGGGTCTGTGTGCATGCACAAGCAGATCTGAACATGTTCATACCCCAAATAGGACAGCTACAGGCAACTGTGCCCTTCACACTGTGTATTAATGGTCATCCACACAGCATGTTGCCATGCAGACCGGGAGGGCTGCACACTGCATCTGTCTAACTCCTGGTTAGCGTCGCTTCAGGCAGCTGTTCGAGGGATATAATTAAAGCTGGTCTCCAAATCCATAAATCAAAGAGAGAAAGACCTCGAAAAGGGGGATAATAGGAAGAAGAAAGGACTTAAAAATATGCCCTGTGCTGTATAATACCCAGATAGTTTCTTTCCAGACACAATTGTGTTCCAGAAACAGCATGCTGAGACTCTGCAAGTTACTTGGGAATCCAGGTGGGGGGAGGCATTTAATCTCTACATGTTTGTGGGGCTTTGAGCATTTTGCTCCGCTGTTAAATCATAGCTCTTCTTTCCTGCATGGCCTCCCAGGGAAAAAGCAGGAGACGGTTGTTCCCCAAGGAAAAGCTGTCGAGCTGTCAGGGACGTGACTGGCTATGAAAAAATACCAAGGGAGAGCAGCAGGGAGATTTTTCTCCACAGTCCAGATACACAGGAGGAAGCTTAACCAGCAACAAAGCTCCGTTAATGCATCCCTTATACACATTAACATTTTATTGGTAAAGCCACGGAACAGTCAAGAGGGAGATACCGCGTTTCATAGGAAAGGAGAAACTGAGGCACGAGAGGATGAAGGTCAGTACACATGAAAACCTTTCCCCTCAGCCACCCCAAGTGGACACCCATCTGCCGGGACACAGCTCCACATTAATTCACAAACATCCTTCTGGCTGCAGCCCAGGTCTCTGACCTCTCCACTACTTTTCAAGCCCAAGCACCGACAGCTTGGTGGATCCTGGCACAGACCAGCAAGCTGCATCGGGAAGCTGATGTGCAAAGTTGATGATGCCCTTGCTTTTGCAGGAATCTCAGATTAAATGAGAGTGGCCTGGGCTCTAAGGGGGTGCTGGCACTACTCTTCTAAAAAGGGGAGGCACAGAGCTGTCTTGCTTTGAGTACTCCAGTTGTGCGGGCACTTTGGCAAGTTTTAGACCAAATCAGCTCACAAAGTTGGTCAGAGCTCCTCAGACAAGATTTGCAGTCTGGGTGCGAGTGTGAGAAAGGTCCCCACACACACAGGTAGGAAGGTTTGGAGAGTAGACACTGAAACCCAGGAACACACTCTGTCTGAAGATCCAGAGAACACTGTCCTGGTCTGCTTCTGAGCATCGTGCTCTTATTTACCTTTCTTTAAAAACAAACGTACAAACAAGTAAAACCTCTTCACCTAATCCCTCACACTGTAGAGCTGGAGAGCTTTTCGTTAACTATTTCCTACTCTGGTTTCCATGGAAAACAGAAAGTCAGGTTTACTGAATCCCATGAGATCATAAAAAGTGCCTTTGGTCTAACAGTCCTACTGGCCCTTAACAAACGAGGCCAGCAAGGAAAATGATCAAAATGCAAAATAGGGATTTCGAGTCCATCTGCTGAAGTGACATAAGCTCTCAGCCTTTTAAAATAATACAATTTCCTAGATACACAAATAGGTCCACACTGAGGTATACTTTCACAAAAAGGGCAAAAAGCGGCATTACCAGAATGTTTTGGGGAAGTATAATATATTGTGATTTAAAGCATTTGATCTTGTTTCTCCCTGGTGCAAATCCTAGAATGACAAATCCTGGAAATCCTCTACAGCTAAAGGAAGTACTCCTTCTTCCCCTGAACAGGTACCTTGCCTTTTTGGTACCAGAAATCATGGGTTCCACTTGAACACTGCAGTGTTTCTATGCATGTATTGTCGATGATCCTATGCATCATTGTCCATGATTTCCAAGGTTTAGGCCAGGGTCCCTGACTTCTGTAATGTCTACTCTTGGTTCCTCCAGAGGCTCCTGCTGGCTTTCATACAGCATATGGCCCATCAGAATGACTCTTGAGATCATCTGAAGTCCTGGAAGTTGGACGCTCAGTGCCTAAAGAAGGGGTGAGGTGGCTGAGCATTAGGATGCCTGATTTGCATTTGCAGCAGTGCTGTTTATTTGAAGACTGTGATTTTCAGCAACTCTGTCTATCAGCTTCCCCATGTAGGAGAAACATGTGAATGCATCTGACTGCTTGCTCACAGATGATAGAGAAGGGAAATTCAAACATGAGTAATGTTTGCAAACTAGTATGTGTGTGGTTTTTGATATTTTTTTTTTCTATGTAGACATTCATAGAAGGCTTCATTATTCTGCTTTAGGCTGAAATCAGCTCTTTTTAGTGATTTCAGCTGAGCAACACTTGCTCCATTACATGCAGAGTGTAGCAGAGTTTCAAATTCCAAGAATGAGAACGAATGCAGAAAAGACACCAAGTTCCTAGCAGCTGCAGGTTAGATGAGGCCATTTTAAAAATAAAGAATCCTGCTATGCTGTGCATCGGGCAGAATGGAGCGTGGGCCATTTTGGGGACAGATTCAGTGCAGTCTATCTGGAACCAAAGTAGAATTCTTAATGAAACAAAAGTGCAGCACTCTAAATTTAGATGCGCTATTAATGCTTTTAAAAGTAAGTGCATCTATAGCCATGGGGTGTCTGAAATTTCATTCACAGTGTTCGCTCCCATCAGGCCCATCTGAAATCCACTGAAGCCAGTGGCAAAAATCCCATTGATTTCAATAGATCCACTGCTTGGCTCACGTTTCCTGTCCCTGCCCCTATTTCCTTGTCCATTTGGGAGATTGTTCTGTATGCCTACACGGGATAGTCCACAGTTGTTATTCCATGTTATGCTGTAGCCTTTCTGGCATCAAAGAAGACAGGTTAGAGCTTGCACAGTAGCTTGTTGAGTGAGGCAGCAAAACAAACAGCAGGCCAAAGAGTGTAAATCCAAAGGAGATATCTATCTCTTGAATAGCACATCTGTTAATCTAATGCTCTTTGTTTGTGTTGCAAAACAGGTTTCTCTATGGCACTCCAGCTACATTTACATCAGATGTGCCATATATCGTATAGTAATACAGACAGGAACTGTGACTTGCCTGGTAAATCGCTTTCTGCTTGTAATATGCTGATCTCTGTGGGATGTGGATGTATGAGATCTGTGGATTGAAGGCAGTATTGCAATCTGTAGTATGACGGTTATACATGAGGGATGTTCATATCAAACCCACACTGCAATTTATTGCTTATTCAACCAGCTTGATTTATAAATATTTCACCTTCACTCTTTAAAACTACGCACACAGACAAGCTTTCCAGTGCCAAAGGATGATCAAAGAGGACCATCGAGATGCAGGCTAAGGATGCAAGGGCTGCAGCTTCTCCACAATAAAGCCCACCAAAGTCAAACAGGAGTAAAGCCCGTGATTTTTCTTTGGATCAGTAATAGCTGGTGATCCCTCATTTATTCTCTATCCCATTTGAGCATATTATGTGATAGGCACGGGTTACAAGCTGGTATTGGTCGTTCTGATTGTTCTGGTACAGATTGTTTGATCTTGCTCGGCAGGGGGGTTGGACTAGATGATCTTCAGCGGTCCCTTCCATGCTCAGCCATTCTGTGGTTCTGTTCTGTACAGAATCTGGAGAGGTTCCTTTCCGTCGGTGTTAAGGAACAAATTACAAATTCACCTGTCCTGCTACACTCTCTGTCCATCCTCATAAGGTCAAGAGACTTAGCCTGATGCATTACTAAAACCCAAACCCAGCTCCTGTCAGTCACTGCCGGGTTTATCTGTTAGAGACACCTCTTTCTGCCAACAGCCTAGTTCTATTTTTACTGAGCAAATGCTTTCACACCTCAGCTTCCATGTGTGTGCCCACTTCATCCATTGTTCACACCTAGTTTACTCTTAACACCTCTCAAGGACCTTGCAGATAGGCGTGAAAGGATTCCTCCTTTGGACAGCCATGTGCTCTGATAGGAAGAGGGAAAACAAATAGGAACCAGGGTTGCTGTCAGCACTTAGGGCTATCGAGGGTGGAGAGGAGAGGCCCCATTTGTTCTGGCCTGAGTTACAAGCAGCAAGGGAGCGTATCTTCAATCCAGTCCTTCACAGTTGCTGCCCAGTTTATCCCTTCTCTCTTTGCAAACAGTTTGGAGTTGAAGCTATGTAAGAAGAGCATCCTCTCAGCAGGGGCCTAGATTTTTTGTGTATATTTCAACCAAGCTGCAAATTTCCTGCAATTTTCTGTGTCCAGCAATAGTGAGAGCACAAACATCCAGCAAGGGGTCAATGTGGTCAGACACGGATTCATGACCAACCCATCTGAGGAACCAAGTTTAAGACAAACAGCCCCACACCTGTAATTTAATCACTGAACAAATTTTCCCGCATTGCCAGGAGTGCTAAAGATTCCCTGTGTAATCTCAAGGCCAGGCTGTGCCAGCTCATCCTACAGGCTTTAGGACTGCCTTGCAGGACACCTCATCACTCCCATCCTTCACCGGCTGCTATGACTTCAGTCGGATGTGTTCAGAGTGGCTACTAACCCAAACGTAGTCTTGGAAATATCCCCAGAGCATCCATCTCAGTGACAATTAGACATGAAATATGAATCCTCTTGATATCAGTTTAGTGTCTTTCCAGTAACTTCCTACTTCATCTTTGGAATGTGCACTATTTAAAGAAAGAGGGTCATATATTTAATTGGGATGGAAATAAATGTGTGTGCCAGATATAATTTGACTTTAAAGAATGATCCTAGTGTTCAAAACCTATTAGTTTTCTCTTCCACCTCAGTTATTAATAGCATAGGTGCAAAAGAAATCAGACACTTTTCCTGGGATGAACCATGCTAAAGGAGGTTTGGCCAACCTGTACCCTCTGTGTTGGGCTCTTGAAGGTTATTTGGATGCCTGTGTATCAGAACATCGCGTACAAATGCTTTACTGAACCCAGCCTGGCTGCAATTTACCATGTCTAAGAATAAATACTTCCTAAAAATAAACACGTAATTTCCTAATTTTCTTCCTTTCTTTGTTTTCTCGCCTTGTTTTCTTTCTCTGATTGCTTTTTTCTCTCTCTTTCCTTCTACAAGCCCACCTAACTATCTTCTTTTCTGTGCTTTGTGCAGTCTGGACATTTGAAAAGACCTCTCCTTTTCAGCATTATCGAGCTTCCCTGCACACAAGATTACCCGCAGTAAAGTTAAGTTCACTTACTAAAACTACTGATAGAAGAATAAAACGTCTAGGAGCCAGACCTCTGTTTCACAATCATTTTACAAAGACAGTAATTTCAACCTTGAGACAATCAGTAGACTATTTAAGAAGTGAATCATTGAATTGACTTGAATAAGGAAAAGGATGGTTCTTTATGTCAGAATTACAGCAGGATGAATTTAGTACCTATTTTCAGTTGAAAACCAAATAAACAAATAATAATAATAATAATAAAAATCAATGGCTCAGAGACTACAGATACTTTCACATGTATAATGGACAACTACCATAACAGCATAAAGTGCTTTCCTTACTGTTACTGTCAGACAGCTTTACATCCTTCAATGTCCCTGAAATGAGCGGTAAGATTGGCACAAAAGGCATGAGAAATTTATAAGACTACTGTTTCTTGAACTCCCACTTCTCATTCTTCCTAAGGGAATGTTACAAATAGGGTACCAATCCTCCACATGTCAAAAATAAGGGTTGCTAATTCTTTCCTCTTCCGTGAAGAGTGGAGCCAAGATTTTCAGATGTGACTGACTGGTCATTTTGGAAATCTAATTTGGCACGCCTCAAGAGAACCTGATTTTCATAAGGCATCAGAGCAGTCTTTCCTAGTTCACTAGAGCATGAATCTCGCTCATAATTATTGAGCCCATTTTGTATTCAGCTTCTACTCTCCCTCACGCAGAGCAACAGCAGCTTAAGTGTTCTCATCTCATTTTTTCTTTTCCCACAATTCAATTCTTTCACATTAGCAGGGATGGGGGGAACCCTCTTTGAGATGTATTATTTCATTGAATGTTTCCAACCAGGCTACATTTTTCATGGCCTTTATTTGGATCAATCATGTTAAAAGCTGATGTTGCATTATTTAAGCTTTGACAGGCATAGAATTAAGATGCAGGTTTATTCACTTACAGAAAATGTCAGACTAGAATTAGATGATCACTTTACGGATTGAACCTAACTACTAGAATAGCTGCTTTTTCAAGCAGCAAATGCTAACGTTTTTTGACATATTTTTTTTCGCCAGGTTCTAGTGGTATGAGAATGGGATTTATCAGAACCTGGAGTAAGTTAATGGAAAAATCATCCTGCTCTCTTCTTCAGTGAAAACAACCCGTAGCTGAATACTCAGTACCAAACTGCACTGTACCAGGCTTGGTACTAACATAATAGAAAGCACCCTAGATAGTGTGTACTCACACAGGAATTTAAAGGACTTATGCCTGAGGGCAAGTCAGATTGTCTGCAGCAGACTGCAGTCTTGTCTGGCTTCAGACAGTTCTATAAAGCTATGTTGATTTACAATAGTCAGGACATTTCTTCCTGTAAGTTACATTTTCGACATCCAAAGCGTGGTGCTGCTAAATCCCAGTTACTGAACAGCCGGAGTTCAGCACCACACTCCCCAAGGGGACTGCTGTTCCATGGGGGAGCTCTGGGCATCCCCGAAACTTCCCTCCTGCTGATACACTCCCCCTGGCTCAGGGAGTCCACTGCAAGCATTGGGCCTTATACTCAAATACAGCTTAAAAGTCTCAGTAATAAGAATAAAGCAACTACCTCATGGCTCTGCAGTGTGCTGAATTTCTGTTTTATTGGATGAAATACATGGGCACGGAAATTTTCACGTTATGCACTGCATACCACCGAGTGGGAGCTGTGCTGGGAAATGACAACTGCCCGGGGGTCCCACTGCTTCATTTGGAGCTGGGACAGAGTGACCTGGCCTCTGCTTACCCATCCTCTGGAAGATGCACTTTATAAGGACCTGTGTGCCTTGGTAACAAGTGGGTTAATAAGCAGCTTTTCACATTTTTCTCCTCTGTAGCTTAGTTACCCCACAATGAAGGCAACAGCCTGTTTTTCAGCATGGATCTTATCTTCCTACTCAAGAGGTCACAGATTGCCAGCCTTGTTTTAATGAGCTGTGTCCTGTGAATTTCACAGTCACTTCAAGTCTAATAAGGGAACCCACAGGGGTAGTGTTTTCAATTTTCTCCTCTTTCCTGGCGAGTTTGTACCATAGATCACACGTAGCAGTTCACAGCTGCTAAAAAAGAAAAGAATTAGCTGTATTCCCAATACAGGGATTTTACAATTCAATATTTATGAAGATTGGGGGTCCTCTCATTTGAAAGGCCAAACAGTTTGTTTTACCGTGTGTGGAACATATTATGTTAATATAGAGAACAACTGCTTCCAAGAACTAATCTGGTGATGGTGTTGAAAAGCCCTGCACACTACAGAAATATGATGTGCATCTAAGAATTCTTCATACTTTGTCTAACCAAGTCTTTTGCATGCAAATTAAACACAACTGGAATTCCTGCCCTACCCCCCCATCAGAACTATGGGCTACTTTACAACCGAAATGACACCTAAATGTCTAATTTTAATTTCAAATTCACTCTATAAAAGTACAGCCTGATTGTTTTTCTCCCTGCTAAAGAAGGCCTATGAAAAATGATCAGATCTAAGCTTTACTTAAATGTGTATGAATGAACGCTGCTATCAGCTGGAGATCGCTGCAAAACAGAACTCCTTGAATATTCATTAATTCTTCCAGACATCTGATATTCCCTTGTACACAGAGTACCAAATACTATTGGTCAGTAAACAATACCAATGCCCAGTGGGAAATTTGGAGATCCATTTTTGACTTTTCACCTAAAAGCAAGGTGAAATATTCAACTATTTTGGAACATAGAACATAATATTCATATTCAGACAGAGAACTTTTTAGTTGAGGTGGCATTTGCAAATTAGAGTTGCTCTGTTGAGCAGAACTGAAGTATTTAATTTTAGTGAGATCTGGCATTAGCTTATGCTTTTCTACCATCCATTAGTGTCAGAAATGAGCTATACATCTATTTCAATTACATGTTTGTATAAATATGTTTGTATGCAGATTAAAATAGATTATACATTCAATGTAGGACACTTCACAGTGAAACATCCAAAATAAATCACCGAAAAATTGAGAGAATTTTGTCTTTTCGAGGCAAGGATTTGCTAATTAGCCAGTGAAATGCAGAAGACAAAACGTGATTTTGGAGCAAAGGAAGGCTTCTGTTAAATACTAGGAATGGTCAACGTAGGTCCCAGATAAAGAGGCACTAATGGAAGTGTTTCTCCACCTGTGTCTCTCACACGTACCCCTCTTCAGGATGTGTTGGTCAGTAAGTGCCCTTACTTACTTTCTGCTTAATATACTTTGACTCACTGTAATTTTTCAGTTAAATGAGTAACAATAAGAGATTTCTTGTCTAAAGACATGGCAAATATGTTAAGCACAGCCTCGAAACCTCAATATGCATCTCTCCAGCATACCCAAAGGATAATCATGTGCTCCCACTTTGTGCCCAAATAGGAAGGAGAGCCAGCCGCACAAAAGGAGGCACAGAAGGGTTTTCGAGTGCCCAGTGGATACTTTCTGTGTGTCACAAGGTACCGAGGAACACACTTAGACCCTGCAGGTCACCAGTGAGGCTCATTTTCATGCACCCAATCTGTAATTCCCAGCAGGGAATTATATTGTTAACCTTATACCTTACATATATATTTCTGTTTCCTGCTGGAAAATCTCAGAATTTGAAGAAAGGAAATTCTCCCATGTGTTTGTGGAATGACAGCTTCTACCACCTAAAGAGCAGCAAAAGAAGAGTGTGTGGAAAACAAAGAAAAACAGCTTTATCTACAGTTAATAAAAATTAAATGTCAAGCAGGACAAGAAAAACTGATGTGGTAACATACAGAGGACAGGATCCATGAGAGACTGAGTAATGAAAAGGTCAGGAGAGCCATAAATAAAGCCTGAAATGGCCAAGATCTAGGGAGGGAGAAAGCTCATCTGAAGAGTACAACAGCTCAGGCAATTTAATGAATATGTTTTATGCAAATGGAACAACTACCATTCCAGGTGCAGAAACTGTCTTTACTCTGAACACTACATAACCCCCCGTCAACCATCAAAACAAGGCACAAACTGATCACATGCCTCAGGGGCTGAAGGTCAGTTGTGGAATAGGAGGTGCAGGGCAGACATGGAGGAAAAGGTGGTGCATTACTATCCAAAATGCAATGGAAAAACAACATTAGTGCATGGGTTGTACACCAGAATGAATGCTCCTTAGGGCTCTCTGGCTGTGGGCACTGTGCAATAAAAAAAGTGGAAAGCACCGGCTGATTTTGGCTGACAAAGACTCAAACCAGTGCTCTGGTTGGCGAGAACCAGCAGGGCCAGAGGGCTCAGTGAGCAGTCCCCAGCAAGGTGTTGCATTTCCGTCTGCGCAACCGTCAAACAGCCCCGTCCTAAGGCTTGTCTGGCTGCCTGGCGGGACACAGACCTGGTCACTGCTTCACTTGCCTGTGCCCGAGTCTGCTATCCAATCTGGTCCCCCCAAAGGTTTTCCTGGACAAGCCTGGTTCCTACCCACATCAGTGACCATGCTGACCAGAGAGAAATCACAGGCAAGATGACCTACCCTTCCCTAAAGGGCTCTCCGATGCCCTGTGACAGTATCCCACTTCTCTGCTGTACAAACCCAGAATAAAAAATTACTCCTGCCTCAGTGAAATTGCAGTCATCAATCCCAACTCAGAAAATCAGCCAGCTTAAAATTCAGAACATGCTCATGGGTCTTCCTGAACTGGAGCCTAAAGAGATATGACAAACAAAGCACCACGTGTAAGCACCCACTCGCTCAGAATTGTACCGGGGGTCAGTGGAAGTCAGGGATAAAGCAAAAGTTCGGAGTCCCAGCCCCTTGCCTCAGCCATCAATTATGCTGCGTTCTTCAATATTGTATGTAATGAAGCACGGCACTTTGTTCTAGGCTAGCTGTTCATTTATACCAGCTAGGACCAGTTATTCACTCAGTTCATTATTACGGTTGTCTATCATGTGTATTGCAGGAATAACTGCAAGGCTCAGCCCTGCTGCGCTGGCTGCTCTGCAGACACAACAGAGGCAGTCCCGCACCCAGGAGCTCCCAAGCCCGCTGAAAGAAGGCTGAAAGCAGATGGGCAGAAAAAAACAGGCAGGGGGAAGCACAAGGCTGTGAGACGACTATGATTCAATAAAACCTGACATTGTGAAATTAAATGTGAAAAAAAAAATGTCTTTCCTCTGCTACTGAAAGGTACTTGGAGCGTTGTTCCAGCTGCCCCGCAGGATCTAGGGTCCTACTCCCTCTCCTCTCCCGATCGCTGTTTCAGCCATGTGGTCTGTCTCTTTATGCAGCTTGGCAGCCAAGAGAAGTTTCACTCGGGGAAGGACAAGCCCCTCATGGCCTTCCTTCAAGGGTCCATCAGGCAATGACTCTCTCTGCCTGCACCTGGCATCTGTCTCTCCTCTTTCTATTCTGGGAGGAAGAGAAACAGCTGAGCTCTGCTACCGTATGCGAGGGAGGCAGATGGGGCGTGAATTCAGTAGTGATTGTACTGCTCATTTGTTTGGCATGAAAATGACGGACACATGATAGAACAACCCGGAACAAACATGGGGGGGTATGAATACTGAACAGCATTTACCGTCATTACTTTTCCTGTTACTGCAAGTTTTTCTTCTCATTCAGTGATAAATCTGCATAAACACGGAGGGCTTGAGTTGCCATCCTGATTCTCGTCAGGTATTTTATCTGACAGGCTGTCCTATTTCTAGGATTTCCTATGGTGCATTTCTTTCACTTTCGAGCAATGGGAATAGACGGTTCGGTTTCGCTGCTTAGTTAGCTGCACACAGGCATCCGTGAGCAGTACTGGATGTTTGGGTAACAGGGGTGGAAGGGGGGAGGCATTTGCTTCCTCTATGGGACAGAAACACAGATTCATAGAATTTTTTTATTAACCTTTGGCTTTATCCACATTTAGCTTTCTGAGTTGTAAATCCGTGCAGGATTTGGGGACCAAAGCCCAATTTAAATATAACATATTTGAAGATTAGGTTTTTGTGACATGAACCCCAGCAACCTTCATCAACCTGAATGATTAGTTTGGTGCTTTCTCAGCCTAGCACACAGTTGCTGTTTGTGCATACTACAGAAACACCATTTTATTCAAGCTGAATAAAATTCCCTTAAGCAAAGGTATATTGAAAGAGTGATGGGTCAAAAATAAGATTTATTTGCACTCATAAAATGCAGGCTAGTGTTGCTGAATTTGCACATTGTAACAGCAAAATCATTAAATTCTTTAAATATTCCCACAATAGTCTTATGCTGAATGAGGATCTTCATGAATATTTCAATTACAAGATTAGGCTTGAAAGAACAGAGTTGTTTCAATTTTGAATCACCCTTCCTCAAATAACTTGCCCTATTTGGTATTAAATGAGGCTGAATTAAATCCCACAGCCCCTCCGTGTGCACTGGGGGTGATGGGGTCTCTGCAGCTAGAACCACCTACCTGTCTCTCCTGCTCTTGCTTTGAATAGACCAAGGAGAGCTCGATTCATGAGACACTGAAGTCTTGCCATCTCCTTTGGCAAGCAGAAACGTATTTAGATGGCTTGGCCAACATGCTTCCCCTCCTCCTTGCCCACTGATATTTACAATATTTGTTTAATGTTAATTTAAAGGCTCAGCTTTGCACTGCGGAGTGCTGCACCTGCCCCCTCTCTGTACAGAAGCACTAACAGGGACTCTACATCTGACATGCACAAAGCCAGTCTTGTTTCTGCAGGACTAAAGAGAGAGTTAGAGAGCAGCAAATAATACTGTGCTGCACCGCTCAGCTCATTTCTACTCCCAGGATAGGAAAGGTCATTGATTTTCTCCTCTCTCCCTGCACAGACTTGAACGGACTATGATTCAAACACTTTGTGAAAAAAGGCAGAGCCTTTTTTACCACTTCATGTCCTGGTTCTGATCTCATGGAAGCAACCAAAATTTAGCATTAATTCTGAGGAGTTATTCCTGATTTTACTGATGTTAATTAAACCATGCTAACTATTTTTCACTCATTCAGCTCACCCCACTGAGCTAAATTCTGTATTTGCCTACATACACAAGTGACCTCCAGTGCTTGCTAACCAGTGGCATCACTGAAGTTGCTCTAGAATTGCATTCAACATATGAAACTCAGACTTCAGTGTGACTTTAGTTAGATTTCATGTTCCTTGGGAAAGTAGTTGCATGTTTGTGCTACCTCATTCTAGCTTAAACAGGATGCCTTGACAGTCCTGTAATGCAGATAACGAACCTCTTCCAGCAAAACTGCAGAATTAGGCTTTGCTTTTCAGCAAAAGCGATTCCACCAGCACCAGCTGTTCAACACAAACCACTTCCATATGCATTTTCTTATGCACAATAAAGTCTGAAAATGCAACCCTCCCCTCTGTTCCCTGAAAGCACAATCACTAGTACTCAAAGGCTGAGTTCTGGTCTGCTAGATGTTGGCAAAGCAGAGGGACCCACTGGGCTCCACTGGAGTGTCTTCCCATTTCCCTAGCGTAAGTGAGATCAGAATTTGGCCTTGACTTCTTCGTGTAACAAAGTGCCAACAGCTAGATTCTCCTGCTGCTCACACACACCCAGGTGACCAGGCATCCCTGGAAACGAAGTCCTGACCGGTGTCAGCGCAAATATCAGAATCAGACTTTCAGTAGTTATCGCTGTTTCCCTGGCCCTGAAATGCTGCCACTTTTATGCATGGACTTAAAGCTTGCCTAGTTTCCCTGTAACTTCATTAAGTATCCTCTCCATCATCCCCCCAACTGCTGCTTAACACAGTCTGGCAACACGCCCTCCTGTATCGCAGCGGATATGGCTGGCAATGTGTGGAGCTTATGACGGGGCATTAATTACTTGAGCATAAATAACATTCCCTCTTATCTCCACTTCAAGATCCGCTACTTCTAATGGTAATATATCCATAACAACAAATTAGAGAAAACAATGAAAGGGGTAAATCTAAGCCGAAAAATGAGTGACAGTTCTTGCAATGACTGAAAATTAAAGCCAGGCAAGCTCAAATGAAAAATAAAGGTACATTTCTAACAGTTGTGTTGATTATCCCCTGGAATCACGTACCAAGGAAAGAGCTGTATTTTTCGTCTCTAGATACCTTCAGATCAATCTAAGAAATGTAGTTTAGTCAAAACTAATAGCCTTAATGAGCATAAGTATGGAAAATCATACAGGGAAAAAAAAATGTATGAGCAATACAGGTCAGCCGGGCTATATATAAGCACTGGTAACAACGCACAAGAAAAGAAGAGTTAAAAAACTGGGCCCGGGAGAGCAGCTGATACAATAAAATGTCTTGGATTGCAGGCCTCCCTCCCACTCCAGTCTCCAAACCCTCAAACAAAATCAAGCTGAATGACAAAGCCTTTACTGTAAGCAATTCTCCCTTCCTGCCTCCATTCACAGCTCATTAGCTCTCCTGCATTGGAAAGGTGTTCCCCAACTATTCTGCCACAAGAAGAAAAATAAAGAAATATAGCTTTTGTGTGCTCAAAAACTCTCATTAATGATCGCAGGACAGAAATGTATACCTGGAATCAAATTACTTTCATGCTGCTGAGGGCTGCATGGTGTGTTTGTGCTGTGCAGTGCAGTATTTAGCTGTACGATGGAAAAGCGTTTGAACACGTAGGTTTGCCTGCTGGAGAGACGGTGTGTACGTTTCCGTCTGTATGAAGGCACCTGTACTCAGGAGGAATAATAGAGTCCTCAGGTGGTGGTCTAATATGCAGGATTCAGGTATGCACATTTGTGTGGGGGTGGGTGTTTGTGAATAACTGTGTGCACTTTGTGTACACACACAATAGGGACAGCTCCTGTCCCGTGTGTGGCAGGAGCACTAGCTGTGTTATGTACACAGACTTCTACAAGTATATGTTATTGTGGATGGCTACTGTTGTAAATTCTGCTTATCACTCATACATTTGTAAGGCAGATATAATTATTCAACGTTTTCAATATGTATTTTTAGCTTGTTTACTGAGTGCATTATATAAATGTGAATGGTTATTTGTGGATGAATGGTGTGTTTACAGGCTATAAATGTTTCTCGTGGAGTATTAGTTATTAACATTTCTGAAAGTGCAGAGGCTGATGAGTGTACAGTATATATTGGTTATTTATGTGGGTGGATACATCCATGTGAGCTATTTCGGCTCACATAAGAGATACAGACCTGTATTGAAACCTTCATCACAGCAGGGAGTAGGTTGGCCATGCTTTATTCCCATGGTTTATTGTCCCACACCTGTTCAGGGAACAGCAGGGAAACTGATACACATTTCAGAGATGACATTCCTGGAAGAGGAAAAGGGGCACCCTTTTACTTTCAGAACAGTTCTACATGCTGAATGAAGTAAATCTTTCATTGGGAAGCATTTCAGGAGAAGGAGAACATAAGACAATCCTGAGGCCTGCCTGAAATGCTTTGTGAAGGGTACGACTTGACTGCATCACCAAAACCCACGTAACTGAGTGCCACGCAACCTGAAAGTACGGTTCCCCACCTTTTATTTATCAAATACAAGGTGCATTCAGCTCCCGAGGAGACCCTCCTCCAGATCTGCTCAGCTTATTAAAAAAACACAGGAGGATGTTTTGCCTGTTCTCCAGCACTCAGGGAAGTTATTTGCTAATGCTCACACTGACACTGTTTGAAGCATGTATTCAGCAAGGTACTTAGGAATATGTGCAAATTCCGAACACATAAGTAGTCCATGGAAGCCGACAGAGTACACAGCTGCATAAGCGCTTTGCTCAAGAGGAGAGCAATACACTTCTTGCCTTAATCCCATGCATTGTAATAGATGTGCACACCTCCTCCCCAACTCCACACTATTCAGCAATTATTCTGCCCCTAATACTTGACATGCAACAACAAGCGTTCCTAACGCGTAGGCTATATGATGTCTCAGACTTGACAGTATTAGGAAAGAGCAGTTTTGTGTGATGAAATCTCAAGGGCAATGAGCATGTGAAATAACTTTTTGGCTATTTGAAGATGGCTAGCTTCTCTCTGGAGCGTGAAAACCAGGTAGGGGAAGAAAGATATGGCTGCAGCCTAGTGGCATTTTCCAAGCTCTCTAGTGGCATTTTTCAAGCTCTCTCTGTCTGCAATGACACAAGGGGCCCAGCAGGCCCTCTCATGCTGAATTGAACTGGGCAAGTCAGCTGAGAAAAAGAATACTCTTCTAGGATACCTCTCCCATTTTTTTCTCCCTCTATTCTTCTGAGGCTTAGTATGGAAAACATGGAAGCTAAGCAGAAAAACTAAAATGCATTTCTTTGAAAAATACTTCACTCTTCATGTCTACAGGATGCTTTCTAGAACTGACGAGCACTTCAAATGCATTTCCAAACTTACTGCATAAGATAATGGTAATTCCTATATCCTGGAGGCCAAGCTGAATGTTGACTCAACACAGTTTTAAGTACAACACAGCCATGTCATGCTCATTTTTCCAACCCCCTTAGAAAGAAATATACATTTCCCTTTTATTTGCATTATAACACTAGGTCTCTTAAAAATACTATCACTGACCCCTATATATATTATTTTTCTCTTTGTTTACATGTCAATAGCACCATTCTATTAATCCTGAATAGCTTTCTATTGCCATTTTTTTATCATCTTCAAATATCAAGAGAAAAAAATCCTAGTATGCTGTCCAGTCCATCCCTACTAAGATGTATATTTATTTCATGGATATACATACAGTGCTTATATGCAATGTAATGCTTGCATAGTATACTTTCTTCAAGAATAAAGTTCCATTTTGATAAAGAAGTAATCTTGCAGGAATCTTATTTTTCCATAGATTTTGGGGGGTGACAAAAGATTTTCTCTAATAAGGCTATTTTTTTCCCCACATTGTTCAGATTTCCAGCAATTTTCCCACCTAACAGGCAAAAATCCCTTTTCTGGATGTAAATTCTTCTTTGTGGAGCTATGGTTTTACGCCTATCTCTTGTAAAGACCAAAATTGCTAACTTAATTTGGTTCTTCACAGGAATAGCAACCTTAATTGACCTGCAGGACAAAACGTGTCTGAAACACTTGCAGAAGTTACCAGCAGGTTAGCATTAGACCCACTGAGATGTTACTGCTTGCCATTGACAGGACATGGGGAGCTGATCCTGTTTCGGACTTATTTATAGGAAGGAAACTTGTGCAAATAATCTGATGCAGCTGCATTAGAGAAGCCACCCAAAGCAGACACTCTGCACCAGCTCATTTATTGCAACTTACAGAACAAAACTTCAGTCATGTTAATCCCGTTCTGCACTACTGTGTCTTCCAGCTCACAAAAAGTGAATGTTGCAGGGCCAAATGCCAACCAGCGTGCTTGCACTAGTGTGGCCAGATGGCTTCAGTTATGTCAGTGCATGTTCCCATTAGCTATAAGAACATCATCATCTAAACCCTTATTTTAAGTATGTATTTTATGGAAGAGCAGACAATTTTGCAAACTGTCACTTACCCAGTCTACCTACTCCAGGGACTCTGTGAAATTCCAGATCATTTCAAGCTCCCAGATGGCTACATGTTTTGTTTTAAATCAATTGGAAATGGGACACCCAAGACAGGGGAAAAACAAAACAAAACAAAAAAACTTTACTGGAGGAAGATCCAACCTTTCTCTGATCATGGACAGCCTAAGAAATGTATCAGAGATTCCATGAAAAGAGTGCACAAAGATGGCATTTCAGTTTGAGAGGATAGTCAAAAACATTGGATAAACATGCTAAAGGTTTACATGGAAAACTATCCTGTTAACGTCACACATTTTGCGGGAAATAAATGACAATGACTGTGATTTTGGAGGAAAACACTAAACTAACTAAACTACACTCTGTTTGCAAAAATGATGAAAACAAAACACTCCACTACATACCAGAGAGTTTTTTTCATCTTCTTTTAATTAAGCAGTAACAATGTCTACAACACATTGACTCACAAGTTAGGTGAAGGTATGAAATCACATTCTTCATACTGAGATGGGAGACTCTAGAGTTTTACTTTTTAAATACCCTTGTGAGGGGGGATAAGTTTTGAACGTCCAATGAATGTCTTTTGTAACAGTCAGTGGTGGGAATTCCAATTTTAATCATGATTGTATTTAGTGAGCCTTGTCCACAGAGATCAAAATACTTTGCGAAAGAGCGCAAAGCTCAGAACCTCACTGTACAGGTAAAAGAGGAGGGAAACTGAGGCACAGTGCTGTGCAGTGACTCGGCAGGAACAGGCAGGCAGTAGAGATCTGGACACAAATCTCAGGTCCCTGACTCCCAGCCAGTTCCTGACTTGCTGGGCCACAGTCTCCCAGTAAGTGTGTGTGGTTATCTACTGTCCAGCAGTTCTTGTGTTATACAGGCAGATCTTCTTTCACCTCTCCTGCTGTCCCGTTGGCTCCATTCATTCCTGCAGGCTCCCTGTCTTCTTCCTCTTCCTCTTCTTCCCCTCTTGCTGTCTCTGCTTCTCTGCCCCCGCTCAGGAGGGTGGCACTGGAGAGGTGGCTGAGGAGCTGGCCTTCCCGGCGGGACTCAGCCAGCTCTTTGGCACAGCACACAGGAGTGTTGGTCTCGTAAGTGCTATGGAAGCTGTTGTAGTCAACTTCGTAAAAATCCTTCTCCAGGGTGAGGACGGGAGTGAAGCGATGTCCCCACAGCACCTCAGTGTCCATGTAGG
Organism: Anser brachyrhynchus; assembly: GCF_964034855.1. Taxonomy (NCBI): domain Eukaryota; kingdom Metazoa; phylum Chordata; class Aves; order Anseriformes; family Anatidae; genus Anser; species Anser brachyrhynchus. The sequence continues at coordinate 6,651,039 of NC_137718.1, forward strand.
AGCTGCGAGCCTGGCAAGTCATCCCTGGATGGAAAGAGAGGGATGTTAAATGCAAAGCTTCCTTACATGCTCACCCAACCACTTCTTTCGTTTAAAAGCACTTTCATGTTATCTCCGTACCGGATTGATCTGGGACATAGAAAAAACCTTTGCTTAGTAAGTCTCACAAAAGGCTCTATCACGAAAAAGCCGAGCCCTCAGAGGAAAAAGGGTGGATTCGACACCACATCTTCAGATTGTATCCTAAACCCTGCATTAAGGGTCTGCAGTCTGGTATCTCTAAGCAGCTTCTCTCTGTCCTCACATTGCCCTGCTGAGATGCTGCTTGCCTGTGCGGCTGCTACTAGCAGCACTTCTGGTGAACCATGTGCTAAAACGACATGCGACCCTGCCAATGCACCTCAAATCCTGACTCACACAGTAGAACGAAGCACTGCCCTGCCAAAGCACCTGGCTGCCTGCACCCCCACTGGGTCTGATGCTGTCCCACTTGAGCTACAGCCCTACCAGCTATTCCCTCCTGCACTCAGGTTAAGACAAGTGATATAGCCTGAAAGGTGGAGAAGGCCCCAGCTCCTAGTGGTTTATATGGCGTGCTGGCTTATAAATACCTTCGGAGGGTTCCATCCAACTGTATCAGGTTTGCTGACCCAAAATCCACAACATTACACAGTCAAGCTCAAGAGCATATTGAAATCAATGCATTAATGGATTAGATATTGAATGAACAGTGGGCAACGTGAAACTGATTTTGTCCAGCTTCTTCTCCCAAGGATCAGTGTTTTTTTTATGTACTTTGATAAATTTTGAAGAGAAGCTTTGCAGAGCAGGTGTAAGCATTCAGCTTTGGCAAAACTGCAAATGACTTCTTTTGGAGTCACCTGCTGACTGAGAAGTCAAGGTTGACTTCTCTTCCAACTATTTGTCTTCTGCTTGTCCTAAATATGTTAGATTTATGGACTTAATTTTGGTGAAATTTAGAAAACCTGACTTCACAAAGTTCTCCCACTACTCTCTTTTGGAGGGTGAGAGATAGGCCTGCTTGCAACACATTCAAAATAGGCACTTAATCCAGTTCCCGACCAATACTTCCAAGTCCACCCCACAGCCCAAGGTACAGTAACAGAAATCTAAAACATCGCACAGGGGAAAAATATCAGTGTCAGATGCTTCAGGAAAGATCATATGTATTCATGTGAACTTAAGTAAATGTCTGAAAACTCAGAATAATCAGAAAAAATTTCCTTTAAAAAAGGGCACCTTTGAAAAGTGTTTTTTTTTCTTTTTTTTTCTTTCCCTGTCATAATTGCTATAGTTCATTAAAAGACACCCACACAAGCAAGTTACACTGATGGTTTTACCTGTCTTTTATTGCTTTCCTTAGCTTAGAACTACTAGGACAGGAATGTATAGTTTCTTTTGGTTCTTGAAAGGGGAAAAGAGGGACAATGACACACATAACACTTAGCAAAACAGAACTGGAAATTTCTCAGACAGAAAAGCCAATTTTTCCCCCAAGGAGAGCTGCAGGAGTACTTGCTTCTGGGCAGGAACAACAAGTACAGAGTTAGTCATAGTGTTGTAGCGTGTCTGCTTCCTGGACCAGCAGGAACCAGGAAATGCAGAGGCTGCATGAAAAATACAATAATGGAAGAGGAAAATTACCCCAAGTGTTTTTACCTTAAGCAGAAACTCTACTTTTCAGAACCTTTTCAGAAAACTCAGCTTTTGCTTTAGGAGTAAAAATCTGCGTGGAGATCACTCCTGACTATATGCTTCAGGTGACGCTACTACGTGCAGCATCGCCTGCCCTGGGCTCCTCAGTCCTTGAGGTGAAGACAGTTTAATCTTCGCTCCCTTCTATCAGCTTGTAAAGAGCAGCTCAACATGCAGGCAGCTTGCAGAGTCCTGCCAACTTTATGTTTTTTTCTCAGACCTGTGTCACTGATGCTTATCACACCATTCATCCCCAAGTGCAAAAGCTTTTGTCACAGACTGTTTAAAGGGTCAATAATGCAGGGTTGCAGGGCTAATCTCATGCTGGATGACCAGTAACAGGTGCACATATGTTAGGGAGACAGTTAAAATAAACTAGCCCTTTTTCCTTCAGAACAGCTGGTTTTGTACCAAAATTCACAAAGGCCTTCAGGTGCTTCCTCCAAGCTCTGAGCAATTTCAAAGCCCAGAGATGAGAGCAGGAGAGGAGGCCGCTCCTCTTCATGGGATTAGGTCCCGTAAACGAACAGGTTGATTCGTACTGTGGCTTTCCAGGTGCTGCCTGAAGGTATTGTGTTGTGGAGCCCAGGGCCAAGATGGGGTGTCCCTGCTAAATGTGGGGGCCTGAGGCACCCAAGGGGAACTCCTGCCTTGTAATGAGGGCCTGAAATAGCTCTGTCGCTGGGGGCAGTACCTGACAGTGAACCTGAACTCCAGAGACACAATCACAGTTATCTCCTGCTGTAAGTATTCAATTAAGGAAGGAACAATAGAAAGCTTTCATCAACCAAATACTGCACACTGCCAGCTTCCTGCAGGAGCTGCTTTCTGTAACCCCAGGGGTACACAGAGCCAGCACAATAAAACAACTTGTAATTGCTTCATAATCCCATTCAAATATTCCTTTTTAGCACATGTGCAGTGGTATTTTAATTGCGTGGGGACATACTGCTTGGCAACTCCTACATTACCCAGTAAACAACAGCATTGTCTCTGCTTCAAATTCCATTAAGTGCCTGCTTTGCAGGCTGCCCTGTGCTCTCCAGCCTGGTTAATTAATGCATCTGTAATGTCCCTGGCTAATTATTGCCTCTATAACTGCAAAAAGATGACAGAGGAGGTGTGGAAACAATAAACCTTACTTTTATTAACAGCACATGGATGCAGCCACTTTCAACTTGCACACAACGTGCTCTGAACATCAAAGTTTCGGCTTGCACCAGGGCTGAGTAATTCACCAAACTCACATCTTTCAGACATTGCTCTGGGGTCTCCGCACGAATAAGCGGTTTCATTTCACAAGCCTTGCCTACCCAAGTCCATGGGACATCTTGGGTGTAGTGAATCGTCACGTCGTACGCTGACATCCATCAAGAACCACACCAGCCTTGCCACTACTGTTCTCCCGCGGTGCAGAGGTGCTGTCCTGCCCAGCCCTGCCCCAAGCACTGACATCTTAGAGCGCACGTGCAAGAAGCTGGGGGAGATTTCAGGCTCCTCAAATTTCTTGCAAAAATAATCGTAACATTTTTGGTCTTGACAAATGCTGCTAATCCTTTTCTTAAAATAGATATAACTACATCTTTGGGGTTTAAGCAGAGTGGATATTTGGTATAGTTACAGAAAAGGAAGTAAGTGGTATTTGGTGACTTGGGCCTTTTATTTAAATATGCTTCACACCAAAAGAATATCCTCATTTCCCCTTTGTCAGTACAAGCAGATGTTTTTCAAACCCTATTTCCAAATAAAAGTCACCAAGATTTGTATTTGTCAAGCATATTGATTTTTCCAGACAGTGGGACCATTAAAAGTTTAATTTTCTCCTAAACGATCTGGTTTAAAAATGAAAAAGTATTCTTAATATAAATTTGTACAAACTGTCAATTGTATAACATGTAAAGTATGTAAAATCTTCAACTTTCAAGTTTTAGCTACAGCTTTTTCATCTCATAAATTCATAGCCTCGCTTTCAGTTGAAAAAAAAAAATCAATTTTAATTGAAACCAGAAAAAAAAAAGCCCAAAGTTATAAGCAGATGCACCAAGTTTTCAATAAAGCTGGAACCAGTTCCAAGGGTTTTAGAAAGCTGGAGACCAGCGGGCTGTCTCCTGGTTTCGGGTTCTGCAATAAGCAATTCATAGAGTTTTAATGATAATTTCATTATAGCAGAACCCTAAGAAGCGGATTTTTGGTCTGTTGGCTGGAGTCACTACATCACAGACTCTATAACAGTTTGTGCATGTTCCTGTTTAAGGCAGCCTTCTTAAACTGCTTGTTTCTGGTTTCCAGAAGATGAAAAGATGCAAAATATATTGCTACGTGTATTAAACCAGGTGTTTCATTACATTCAAGAACAGAGAGAGTCAGTGAGGAAAGATTAGTGGGTAAAATAGGTGTCAGGGAACTCTACCAAAAAGGCACTTTTCTGTCATCAAAATCAGTTGGGATCAAGCAGCTTACATTTTATCAAAGACAAAAGAACGTTAATACATGCTGATAAAAAGCAGTTATTTGATGGCTCACTCAGTAAGGAGCCTATTTTTTTCTGCAGTGTACTCAATGGGAGTTGCAGATTTCAGAACGTTTCGCTGCTTGCAGTGCCACTGATTATGCAACTGGAGCAGACGCTTCTGGCTCTGCCACACTGCTAAAGAAAGGGGAAATTCTGCAGGAGATTGCTCCCGATTTCCAGGCCTTGTGTACCCTTAGGTTACCAGTTAAATCAAACTTCATTATCACAGGCCAAATCTAACTGCATCTTGCAGCTCTTTGGTTATCCAGAGACGAACCAGCGGTCTCCCTCCGACTGTTGGAGGATGCACATTTTTTTAATGTACCAGCACAGCCAGTACCCTTCTTGGCAGTTTTACAGGAGAGGGCAAGGGCAAGAGGGCCACAAAGCATGACCAAGACTCAAGAAATCGCCACAGGCTTCAATCTGATCACATCAGCAGCATAGCTGAATCTTTCAGTGCTGTTACAGCCTGAACTTTCTCAGTGGGTAGAGATATCCCAACCCCTGGGGCTGTCAAGACAACATTTTTCATCAGCCTAAAATTAACTCTCCTCATTTAAATGCCACAGAGCTCAGTGATTATCTGCTGGCAGCACGTCCTGTGGATGCTGACTGTATGTTTGCCATATTTGCTGGGCTCTCCTTGCAGTTCAGACATAGATATTGCTGGAAGAGATTTCACTTCTATGTCCTTGTTTTTATACGCTACTGTGTGCAGGGTGACGTTTTCCTCTGTACCAGGTACACTAAAGCTGCATAAAATATGCTCTGCTCCTTGAGCTGAGCTCCACCTACACTGCAAAAGTACAGAGGAAGAACTGATGGACTCAGAGGTATAGTAACAGACTGATGGCAAGCAGTAGTTATAAAAAATTTAATTCTATCACTCTAATTAAGCAATACACGCCTTTAGATTAGCACCAGCGTTTGGATAGTTATAAAATTTATTAGTCCCTTCGCATTAATCAGACAAAAGAACACTGTAACCTCCAAAAAGTCAAAATTCCTCCAACTTCAAAAGGAATTTTAGAAGGTAGGATCATGGTCCTCCAATTATTTATGCTTGTCTCTTTTACAAGAAGAGTCTGCCCTTGATTCACTTTTATTTTTATGCCAGAGAAGAGTAATAGGATTTTAATTTTTCTGAATGCTCTCCAGGAATGTAAAAGCTCCCAGGCACTGAAAAAAAAAATAATAAAGTAAGGACCTTAAGATTTAAAAATCTTGGGTTCAATTGCCATGTCTCTACCAGGCAGAACCTGAGGCTTACACTGTGTAAGTTTAGGCCCCTCACAAAGGTATTTATAGGGACTGCAGAGGCACCTAAGATGAGTAGCCTGCTACCATCCACCTCTGGAAGACAACTCAGTTTGTGAAAAGAATGACTGGAGGTGTCTGGCTCTTCCCTTTAATTATATAGGCAGTTTCTGTGACAGTTCTGCAAGGTCCTTCGTGCAGAAAAGAAAACTTATTTATATGCAAAATGCAAAGCAAAACAAGACAACCCAAACCAGATGATGAATGCATGAAAAATCCACTCATTAATTAACTTCCTTTGTTCTCCCAAGAAAATCATGACTAATTTCAGGATTTCTTATGTTGTGACTATGACTTTTTTAATTTGCAGCCACAAAATTTTACTGTATCTTCTGTAAAGATGGATAATTTGAGGTGCAAAAAGGTTACATTCTCATAGGGACAGGATGAGGAACGGAGATGCAGGATCCTGACTGGGAGTAAACTGCTTGCAATCATGAAACCGTGGTAAGCCAGAAGTGTATATACCTATCCTTTCTTAAAAGTTTATTAAAACTTTGTTTAGCCGCTGGACTAATCAGGCCTTTGGACTGCCTCCTGTGGGTTATTTAATGTAGGTTGGAAAAAGAGGCAGAGAAAACCAGTGAGGACCAAGGATGAAGTAAAAAGCACCAGTATGTCTGCCCAGACAATCGCAACACTGGACAGCGTAGTTTCAGAGTGAGGATAGCAGGACAGCTACTGAGAGATTGAGTTTTGGTTAATTGTCAGGAAATAGCAGCAAAACGGGAAAGTTGGAAGGGAAGAGAGTGTCTTCAAATTATTTTCCAGAAAGTCTATGTACACTGCTTCATCACATGGAATGACAGTGAGGGGGGAAAAAAAAAAGGAGCCTCCAATGTTCTCTAATTGTGTCAGCCATTTCTTCACCACATAACCCAGTTTGCTATGCGAGCACATGGAGGAGGTGTGCAAATCTCCACTGCTTTTCTGCATTCTGGCAGCCTTGCTTGATGTAATAAGTTGAATTAGGCATCAGGAGGGTAAGGGCAAGAGGCTTGGCCCAACGACAGCCTAGCCCTGCTCTGTCGACCGGATGGCTCTGATTTTTGTTTTCACTGTGGCAAGAAAAAATGTATTCACCTAGCAAACAGATTTTTCACCTTCAGTTTCCTTCCTTTTATTGTAGATCAAATTTGGGCCAGCTGATCTCGACAAGTGTCCCTTTAAGATATGGCACAAGAGAATTAATTCCCTAAAGTAATCTCTGTGGCCAATTCATTAAGTAAGCGCTGTGAGTGATGCTGCTGCTTTCAAGATGCCCACAAAGCAGCACTGGAAGTCAGAACACTTGTCATCTATATTGATTTTGCCTTTACAGTGGTTATTTCACTCAGCAATGATCACCCCGGATCTGCCCAGAAACTCAGTCTCCCTTTGGTGTTTTTAACCTGTTGTCAAGTCACAGTGCCACAACCATACTAAAATATTGATTGGAAACACCCTTGCCAGTGGGCTTTCTGCTGCAGCTGGCTTCGTGGGTTAGGAAGTAAAATAGTTGTGGGTCCCTGGAGAGCTCTCACTTGACTAATAAAATGTTTATTTTCTTCTTCAGGAAAAGAGAAACACTGCATTTTAGGCTGGCTGATGTGTTTCTTGTGTGTTGGTGTTCTTCAGTTTGTTGTTATTTACCCTTTTAAAAAAATCAAGTCTGCTGGAAAACAAAAGTATTGTCTTAAACCACAATGTTTGTCTTTGTTAAAACAAACAAACAACTTGAAGCATTTTAGAAATTCAAGTCAACTTGAAACAAAAACATTGTTTTAAATCATGTTTCATTTTGTAAAAAACAAATAAACAAACAACCAAAACACAAATAAACAGTGACTCACAGTGTTCCAACTCATTAGAATTTCTTCTACACGTCTTATTTGAAACTATTTACCATCTTTGACTTCCACTGGATAGGAATTAAACGTAAATGTCAGTGAGAAGAGTTACTTGTTTGAGAGGAGGACAATGCATTTCATTTGTAATGTGTGTGGTTGGTTAAAACTACTGGAAATGGTTATAAAATTGCTGTCCTGAATGTTTCAGTGAATAGTATTCACACTTCTACTCAGAAATTATGCTTAAAATTTCTTCAGTTATTTATATGTTGACAATCACCAAAGCGCAGTCAGGTCTGACCTGCTTTCCAAAAACCTTATGAAAAATATAGCTCTTTTCCCCACCAGTGCAGGCTCTATTCAGGGTATGATTTGTTGCTATCTGCAAAGACTGGGTAACTTTCCATTAATTTTTCCTCCTGCCAACTACAGAGCTGAGCTACCTCTGGGAGAGCACGCAGGACTTGCTTCCCTCTCAGGCACCATGAGCAGTGCTATGTATGCTGACCAGTTATACCCCTGCATGCTGTGACCATGGCTGCTGATTTTTTCATAGGGGTTTCTAAGGGAACAAATGGCCTGTTGTATTTTCATACTGTCCTGAACCTGACCAGGTTGTCATAGCGTCATGATTTAATAGAATCACACTGCAAGTAAATTATACCATTCCTGAAAGCAGATAGGGCTTGAACAGCGTGATAGGGAGGAAAGAACCAAAAGAATTTGCTGGGAGCAAAGGTTAAAGTATGGAGGTAGGGATTAAAGACCCCTGAATGGGCTTATCAATATCATGAAGTGCAAGGACAAAGCAGGAAAGCAGAAACTTCTGCAAGCCACTTTTGTCATGGCAAAATATTACTCGCCTGGCTACCATGTGTCATTCAGAAAATCATCTCAGCCTCTGAGTCTGATAACAGCAGCATCTGAGGTCCACTCTGCTCTAAGTTCAATGCAAACTGTCTCTTCGAGCTCCATTTTTGAAGTTTCACAGCCTGCCTTCTGAGACCAGAACAAATCATTTCCACAGATGTATGCTCCTTAATATCATTACACACTGGCCTGTACAATCCGTCTGGGAGAGGAGCCCATTTGTAAAGCAATATTATTCCTATGCCATGCTTTTAATTTTGAGGTTGTTATTGATAATGACTTCCTCTCACACATATCTAGCAGGGGCTGAGCTTTCATGAGAGGATGGCAGTGCAGTAGCTGTTCAAACAGAATTTGATAGTGTCACTGTGCGGAGAGGAAAGAGGCTTTGGACGTGCAAGGAACTGCATTCCACGCTCAGATTACGAGGTTCTAGTTTCTGGTAATTGTTTAGGCTACAAAATAAGCTTCCATTACAAATCCTCCCCTTTGATATTCTTTTCCACCCACCCCTTCTTTTGCCACATTTCTACAATATTCTGCTGGGAAAGAATATTTGCCTAGCAATGCCACATGAATTCCACTCGTACAATACAGTACTCCAACCTAAGTGCAGTGTAATCTATACATAACCACCCATTAGCTGTTTGAAAAACTCAGCTATTGCTATTCACCTAATGACTAGAGGGAAATACTGGGAAACTGAATTAGGTCTCTAGAGAGCTGTCTTCAGGTGTGAAGGTCTGGACTGCAGGGATTTGAGACTATTTCCCCCTATGTTTGGCTGTTAAGAGACTAACAAGGACAAACCAGAAGAAAGGGACAATATTAACTGTAAGCAAAGGCCCAGAGTCTGTAAGTCAGGATGCTGCTACCACCAAGGACTCATATCAAGCAGAAACCCCTTGCAAGTGTTTCAGAGAGAGCCTATGCTTCAACAAGATGGACACCTCCCAACCCCACCAGAAAAAAACCTTGGGTTCACAGCACTGTCTCACAGCTAGAGTCCTTAAACACCAAAGGGAAAAATTACTTACAAAAGCATTTTCATATCTCTGAGTCTTTCTAGGTTCCTACATCTCTAGATACTAATTCTCTCCTCCTGCTGCCTGTAGTCCCATTTCCCTCGAAGACCCTGATTTGACCGAGGCACGCTGCCAACCCCAAGCTGAGAAAACCTGCCTGAAGGGAGCACCAGCATCTCAGGCTGCTTAAATGCACTTTCTGCCTGTTGGCTCCTCCTCAGTGCGTAGCATAAATGAATTAGCTGCAAGTGGTGAAATGACCCCATGGTGCCGTATTCTTTTAGGTGAGACTCCAGAGTAAAAGCACCTTCCTCACTAGCCAGACACCCAGGAGATACACAGCATCCCAACTGTGGAAAGGAGCCTGGGGACCTCTGTGGCCACCCATTCACTCATCTTGAGAAGCACACCGTCACCTCCCTTTTACATACCCTAAAAAGCTGAAGCACAAAACTTTTCCAGATTTATTATATACAGATGCAGACTCCTTTCATTGCCTGCCACAAATACACCCATAGGAGGAAACTGGGAACCAGCTGAGTATATCTCCTAATCTACCCATTACACAGGATTGTTTTATGCTGTTAAACAGCTGCTGCGTTCCTAGAGTCACAAAAGCATTTTCTGTATTTTTCTTCTCTGAGCTCTTTTTGAAAATCCATGTCCTACATCATGTGCAAGTCATTCAGTTTCAGCACATGCTGTTTTATGGGATATAGTAATACTTGGGCACTTCCTTCATAGCCTCCATTAAATAGCAACACCACAGCAGTACCTAAAATATCAGAGTTACAGCTAATTTTTAATACTGAGGAGAAATGGAAAAGGATTTGCACCGTGAATTTTGATCACAGAAAATAAGAGACCTCATAAGTTGCTTCAGTCCATTCCTTTTTTCCCATGGATCAGTCCTAAGTGATTATGGACAGATCCTCATGTAATCCCTTTGTATGAATCCAGGACTTATATCCCACCTGAATGAGTCACAACAGAAGGATAAATCCCAACATCTTCTCAGTCCAGGTGACACTGACAGTGAAATCTTAATGCCAAACTGTACTCTATTTTTCCCTTTTCTCCCTCAAAATTGTGACTGATTTAGACAAGTGCTTACCTGTTGCTTCCACCATTCCTTCCAGGATGACCACAATTTCAAATTCTTCCTTCTCCAGTTGGGTGCGAGACATCTCCCAGAAGGGGCTTTTCTCGTTGATTTCATGTGAGATGATAAGAGGTGACACCAGGAACAACCTGTCATCTCCAGTGTCAAATCCCACATTGATGTCTGTTTGGTTCAAGGGGATGAACTCTCCCTCTTTGGTCTGTTTGGACTTAATCAGTTTGGCTCTAATGGAAGCCTCGACAATGTGGGAATTGCGGAGGTCTCCAACACGGAACATGAGACAGAGCTTCTCATCCCTCATGGAAATCACCGCATTGTTAGAAAACATGAGGGTTTCAGCTCTCTTCTTTGGTTGGCTGATCTTGACAAACATGCATCCCACCATGAACGCATTGACAATGGAGCCCAGAATAGCCTGGATCAGGAGCAGTACAATGCCCTCTGGGCACTTCTCCGTTATGACCCTATAGCCATACCCTATTGTTGTCTCAGTCTCAATAGAAAACAGAAATGCAGAAACAAATCCACTGAGATTTTCAACACAGGGGATCCAGTTTTCATCTTCAAGATGGTCCAGGTCTCCCCGGATATAGGCAATGAGCCACCATATGAACCCAAAAAACAACCAAGTGATGGTATAGACCATAGTGAAGACAAGAAGATTAAAACGCCATTTGAGGTCCACCAGAGTAGTGAAGAGGTCACTAAGGTATCGGTAGGTTTCTTGGACATTTCCATGGTGTACATTGCACTTGCCACTTTTCTCCATGTAACGCTGGCGTGGCTTCTTACCTTCTGCTGATATGAGGCGGGTTCGGTCAGTGGCAATGGGGACGTCATCCCGAGCCTGTTTGGGAATCTTCTTAGGCTCTCTGGATACAACTCCAATGTCCATGTCCTGGTTCATGAAGATCCTAGAATCTCCGGCCATGGCTGGGCTGAGGGAGAACAAAGAAGTAAAGTTTAAGACAGGGGGAAAAGAGCTGAGACAAAAGCCATTTCACTGTACTCTGTGTGAACCATTACATGACAGAGCAGGTCCACAAACACTGCAAACATTGCTACATTGATAAACTTTGCTCCATGTTGGTACAGGGCTGGTTACAGGCTGATTTTACATTAGGAAAGCTTTTTGCTAGAGCCATGTCATTCCTCCTAATCTTGTTCTGGGAAATACTTTGAAAGGCTTCAGCACTTCTCTCACTACAGCCACTTGCTAAATATAATGCTGCATTGAACAGGATGTTAAATACTGATTCATAATACAGTCTCTTTAAACATGAACCAGCTGCCAGTCACTTTGCCTAATGCACTGCTGGAACACCAGAAAATATAGTTATGAGCATGGTCTGGGTAAAGTAGGTAAACCTTGTTTTTCTTTTTCTTTTTTTTTTTTTTCAGTGGTGCTCAGATTTTTTTTTAGACCTGAAATTTGCCTGAGATCACAACTAGAAGCAAAGTAAGGGTGCATCAATGTATATTTTCAAAAGGGACTGGAACTTTTTGGTGCCTTACCTTTTGGGTACATACCAAGAGAAACCTTAGAAGTGAATATAAAACGCTGAACACTACTGCCTACCTGAATCTCAAACAAGTCTAAATTATTCATGAAGGTTTCCCTTACAGTCAGCATAGAAAAGCACCCCCAGTGATAATTCAGATTTCAGGTGTGCTGAATCACCTTCTGGATATACTCACCCCTCTCCGCAAATTATTCTGGGAGCCTGAGTTCCAAAGGTAAAATAGCCTTTTAATTTAACATCTTCAACTATATTTCTGCAGGCTTGATGAATCCAGGCCTACTGGTAATCAGATATATCAGAACCCTTTTACTTCATCTGACACTAGACAAAAGCACCGGACACTTTCAGAAACCCAACAGTTATTAAGAACCCACTGTCCACATGCAGCACTATGCTCGACAAGGTACAAATAAATAATACAAAATGATGGCTGTAATGATTTTTGCAGGTAATAATGTAGCAACCTGTTTATTGAGATGATTTGATACTACTGAAAAAAACACACATGCTCTACAGAAAAATGAGAGTCTTCACTCTGAATGCAGGACACAAACAAAATCTCAGTGAAAGACTACCTAAGAAGCCTTAGGGATATCAAAGATAGAGCAGCAATATTCTCTATGGTGTTTGTTCTCTGCATTGTCCTCTGCAAATCCTATTAAAATCTAACTAAATCTATTACTGCTCCCTCTATCTTTAATCTTCTTATGTGTCTGTGAATGAGAAAAGGTGTAGAGATACAATTAAGAGTATCTTGGGAAAGACAATTTTAAGATCAAGCAAAGTAGCTTCATCTTTTCAGTATTAAAAAGCACAAAGGGTGGGCGGGAAGGAAGCAGAGGCAGGATGAATAAATGAAGCAACAAATTTCCACTTCCATTCTGCTGTAGCCAAGTCTGGTTAACAGCAAAGAATTACTCGTAGCCCTTGTATAAGTCACCATCAATCATTACTCCAATGAAGCAGCCAAAGCCTGTTGCTGGAACCATACCCGCTGGCTCCATTCACTAGGGAGCCCAGCCATCTGTCCACAGCACAGTACCAAAGCTTCTTTGTGCTGGCAAATTTGCCTGGTTTAAGGGTTTGGGCCAGGGCTAAGGCAGTGCAGTCACAGGAATTAGCAGGGATTAATGTTTCTGGGATGGTCAGCTGGGGGGAATCAGGGCTGCTGCTCCCACTGCCTATGATCCTAGATATGGGATAGGTAATCCCAGGACTGTGCTGGTCCCTTCCTCAAACAGCATCATCAAGGATTTTGGCAGAATAATAATCCCTACCTCTATGTCTTTGTCTTCTTTTTCTCACACAGAACTCCTGAGAGATGGGTGATGGTATATTTAGATGTATCTTCAGCCATTTTCTGCCATTTATCGAAAATTCAAATCTCCTTGACCATTGGTGTGGCCCTCTGCCGCCTTATGGCGTGTCTATTTACATGCATGCAAAGTGGCTGCTTGATGATGTCAAATTATACTCTCTCTCACTTCACAACACGTGAAAGCATATGCCAAGTGCAAGTCAGAACAATCACTGTGTTTTTCTCTTTAATAGGGAAAAAAGCATCCCATCTACTGACTGCAAGAGAATGAGGTACAAAGGAGAACCTCTTTGCTTCCTTCTTATCAATATTACTTTTGATCTTTGTTTGCATTGTTTGATGAATCTAATATTGCTCCATTTGGACTCAGGCTTTCGATAAATCTATGTGTGTCTACAAATGTAAAAACAGGCAAATGTTACATGTTTTCGATTTAAAAAAAAATTTGTTAATAAATTTTATTATAGAAGTTATACATGAAGCTGAATTTCACTCACACTATCAGTACGTAAGAGAGAACAATCGATTTCAAGACACACATCTGTAGTGTAAGGTTCCACATTTTACATTCATACCAAAGAGACCAAAAGGATCTTGAAACATATTAAAAAGATCAGAATAGAATAGAAATAATCAAAAAGACTAAATCTCTAGAAATATCACTCTGGTGAAGCTGGCTAGAGGGACTGTCCATTAATGAAAGCGCAGGGAAACCTGCTTTAACTAAAACACTCAAGGGACTGGCAACGCCACTTTTCTAATGCTACTGATCTTTAGCAATAGGTCAAGTGAAACCTTTCTGGAAATCTTTAGGAACATCTTACAAGTGCTCCTTTAAAATTCCTGCTTTAAATGAACTTTACTGATAGCTTCAGTAGCATTACAACTTCTGCCAATATTTAATCTTAAACTCTCCCATCACAGCGAGAACATGACCTCAGTACGTGGTTATTGAAAATAATTACACTTTGCATTAGATTTTTTTTAAAAGGAGTAATATTGGTTAGGAGTTTGAGCACAGACTATCCAGCTTTCTGTTCCAAATGCTTTCAATATTTTTTTTCTCTAATTCTGGGTAAATCAGTGCCTCTCCCCCTTCCTTAATTCCCCAACTGTAAAATCTGTGATACATATACAAACAGTCTGTGAGATTCTAGGCACAAGAATCTTCTAGGAAATTTGCTATTATTCCCTTATTGGTTTAACCGCTCTGGAAAACTTTATCACAAATAGCAAGATACCAAAAGAAAAGCACTGTACCTATGTAAAGACTTGGTTTACTCCTTTACTGTATAATATACTGCCACCACTACCAAGCATACACATCTTTTCTGGATAATAGTAATTACGTGACAGCATCTCACAGAGACTTAGACTTCAGTTTGTAAACCACTGCTCCATCCAACAAAGCTCTGTGACATGAAATTGCCTCTTACAGTCACACATACCATCCTGTTTCATTGGCATTTACCATCTTTGGTTAAATGGTGCCAGGATAATAAAAATGTCACTTTTGTACAGAGCTGCTTTCCTTTTGGACAGGCAGCTGCAAAAGGAAATGTGAGTCACTGCATTATCAACCTTGCAAAGAGGCTTTTTATCAGACTTGCTGTGGCTCAGCTTTTGCCCAGACGGCAGACTCGGGGGCAGTCATTGACATTTAGGGCTCTTAGCTTTGCTAACGCAGAGTCAAGCTGGGGTTAGCTAAATATCTTCCGAAGGCATTGTTTTGCAGAGCTGTCTACAAGTCCTGCCTGGCAGTGCTGATGTACCTCCTGATAGCTCCAAGTGTTCAAGATAGAAATTTGCTGAAGATGTTGCAGAAGGTACAACAAGAGAAGCCTTTTTCCCCTGCTTACCACGGTGACTTTTTCCATTTAGGTAACTGCTGGTCTCACTTAGGTAAATGCAGGTTTCAGTGTGGGTAGGATTTACTTCTGGAGAGGTCTAAACTGTCAGGCAAGAGGGGTTTGGAGACATGAATTTGCCATTAAGTTTGTGCAAAAAATTACTTCCTTCTGTTTCAAACCTGATGCTCATGCTTTCTCGCATTATGAGAATAAATGAGCAACTGTTCTTTATTAACCCTCCCATCTCCTCAAGTCAGGATTTTACTCGGCTCTGTCATCTGCTTTCCGAGATGAAGAGTCCTGTACTACTAAACAAGCAATCAATATAGCAGTAAATGCTAAACAGATCATTACTGAAAAACTCGACCTGGTTCTTTTGCTGCCTCTTTGCACAAGCCACATAAAAGGGAGCCCAGCTCACTGTCCCCAGATCCCTCTGCGGCACACAACCTCTTTGGGTCACGCTGTAAAACAGGAGTGAAATGCGTGATTGACAGACGCTAGCACCACGGGAAAGCCAGTAGAGGAACGCAGCATATTCAAGCAACAGCACCCAAGGAGAATAAACACAATGACTGCTGAACAGTGAGTGCCCAAGGAAAGGCAGAGGAACAGGACATGTCAGGGAAAGATGGCCTTCCACAAATGAAGATAGACGGCTATTAGATAACTGCTGACTGACAGATGGGCTCTGATTTCCCTGAGAAACGCATCTTTCCTGCTATCCTTTTATTTACTGTGTGTATACAACAGACTCCACAGTAAACAATGCCAACACAAGATTACCTTTCAAGGTGTACATGAGAAAAAGAAAGGCAGGTAGATTTTGTGCAAACCATGTCACCTTTCAACTTTCTGACTTATAGAGGCTAGGAAGGCTGACTGCTTGGAAAGTGCTTGGGGATCGACAGGTGAGGGGAATGATACAAGAGTTATGCTATTCAAAAACAAGGCAAAACACTTAGGAGACTGCACAAGACGAGATCTGTGGTTCAAAAGCTCCCTCATCCAAGTAATTGCTTTTTAAAGTGTAATCTCACTCGGTGCTGAAGTAGGGAGATGCCTTTCATTTCCTCCGAGTTTTCATTAAGTTGCAGCACTGCTTTTTGAACGTGGTGACAGGCACAGTATCACAATGGAGCTTCTCTGGGGCTTGAGGAGACACCCACCCACCAGTACACAAAAATGGGTGAGTGGTGATTAACTAGGCAGCTACCGAAGGAAGCGAGATGACTTTGTGCATGTCACAGAGCTGAGCTAATGACGGCCTGTCTGCTCAGAGTTCATTAGGCTCAGAAATACTGAAACAGAAGGTGTTCAGCCTTTCAAAACAACATTCTTTCGAAGAAAATCTCTCTGGGTAGGAAGTCAATATGACACGGAGACAGACAGAGCGTGTGGACATTTGTGATTTACTTTTAGCTGCTCATTACCTCCCAGTCTATCCTCTCATGTAATGCTGCATAATCACAGTTCTAATATTCCTCAGCCCTTTCACTGCCAGTTGAGAGATGCCCCCCCATTTCCAGAGTATCATAATGTTTCACAGTGTTCAAGACAAGTAACATGCTTTAAATTTATTTTTTTTTTTTTTTAAGATCTGTGCAAGAAAGTATTGCTCTAGTTCCCATTTTTTCAAGATGAGGAAGCAAATCACAGAGACACTTGCTTGTCCCACACTCACATAGGAAATCTGTGGCAGGGCAGGGAATTGAAGCAAGAGTTTCAAAAATCCTAAACAAGTGCCAGTATTCACTGCACTGCTCTTCTTCCCTTCTACCTATCCAACAGCAGGCCCTGCATTTTTAGTGTGCCTAAATATTACTCTGGAAAGCCTATACAGTCTAATCTTTTGGCATGAATAACCTAGCCAGATTATTTCTAATGCCAAGAAATAATATTTCTGTCATTACTGTGAACTTTTTCAAAACCAGAAGAGTGAGTTCCAGAAAAAAAAATATTCTTACAATGTTCTCTTGAGTAGCTACAGATTTCAAATATTTTTCCCCACAGTATTAATTAAAGTATAAAAAAATCCCCCACACAACACAAGTTTGCAGATTCATTAAATATTTCAACTTCAGACTAATGCAGAAAAGAGTGAAAAAAATCAAATTGCCATGAGAATGGAAGGCTGGTTATTGTTTTTTTCAGACAAAAGATGAAGACTAGGAAATACCCCATGAGACATCGAAATGACCCCAGTATACGGGCTGCAACAATTTGTTAGAGAACAAAGACTGGAAAGCAGAGTTTTCACAACATAAGGGGTACCTACTACTTGAGATCATGTGTGGATGGAATATAATCAGTGTAACCTGCAGTCAATTACTTTATACTTCCTTGAGTTATAGAAGTTGAGCATGAAAAGTCCATGTGAAAAGGATGCAATCACATTACGCTCTTTGGTGCTCTTAATCATTTTTGAATAGTCAAGCGAAATTTTCTTTACCAACAAATAAATCCTGAAAATAAACCAATTTGATCTCTCCTTCTCCAAGGAAGTGACTCTGCCTGAGGCGCTCTGTAGCCTCTCTGTCCTTTCATCCCAGACTCTATTTTTAGGGAGACCTTATGGCGTCATTGAAAAAGTGACTGTTATCTTTCAACAAACACAACTGAACAAAGAAAGACAGCCACTCTGGACCTGATAAGACACTCCTGTTTCTCCTGCTACTGGCTGTTTACACATGGCACACTGAATTCTGGGGTAAGCAGAACCTCAATTCTATGAGGAAAATTTGGCCCCAGAAGTACTCATGTCCCGGTTCTTCATTGTTCAAATATTGCACCTTTATTCCAGCTGAGAGTCTCTATATAATCCTGCAGCTGGCTTGAAAAATAAAATAAAATTGAACTACGTTAATACCACTTCACGCTTCTGCAGTACCTTGCATCCGAACAGCTCAAAGATGAACTGACCAAACACAGGCTCCTTCTGCCCAGGAAGCGTAACAGTGCTATTGAACCCCTGTGCAGACAGGAGAAGACAAGTCACAGTGAGACAAAGAGACCTACCAGGACCACACTGCTGGTAAAGTGCCAGTGCTCACCCGATGTCTGAGTGCCTCTCCCTACCGCTACCTGAATGGAGTGTGACAAAAGTCAAGAGATTTGTCTCAGAACACGATGCTAAAACTCTGCTCGCCTTTTTCAGAGTCTGTAACTAACCAGGCTGGAACCTTCCAGAGATGGAGGGTTTTCTCTAACAGAAACCAAAAATGATCCCAATCCTTTATCTCCATGTGAGGAGAAACAATGGGGGAAAGAATCATACCGCAGAAGTCAAACAACTCCCGCAGCACAAACACAGCCAGACACCTGCTATAGAAGATAAGGTTTGCTTGGACTGGTCAGAGAACCGGTAAGAGAAGTCAGTTTTGTTTCCCCCAAGCCACCCAACTATAAGGTAGTTGTCTGCTCCAAAGGAAAAGAGCAGGAGGAAGAACCTGCTTGACTGCTTGATTAGAGAACCTCAGAAAGTCAGACGGTAAGCTTTTTGGGACAGGGAGACTTTCTGCCAATTCTTTGTTGGTTTCCTGAAACTCTCAGGACAAAACCAAATGGCAGAGATGCTGTGTAAAAGTTAGCCTGTTACTCTCAACCAGCAGCCACTAACACAAAAAGGAGTCTGGGTGCTATTTGCCCAGTGCAGCAGGACTCGGTACCAAAATGAGTCACGTTTTTACCTCACAACACCCCTGGGGTTCCCGATACATTTAATCATCTGTTCCCCCCCTCAAAGGCTGAACATTCACTGTCTGAAGACTACACTACAAGGGCTCCTTGAACCTAAGCTGACAAGTAAGCATCCTAATTACAAAATAATTTAATCTTTGACTCCAGGTGAGGATCGCACAGTCACTCCATGTATCTCGGCATTGCTCACTGATCAGCCTCTTCCTATCCATTGTATTCCAGAGACCTCCACTAATCTGGTATCTGAGAAGTTCATTATTTTTAATGTTTTTTTCCTACATAGCACCTTTACTGGATTTGACAGTGCCTTTGTACAAGATCAACATCTAATCCCTGGCTTCCCAAAGAGTTTCCTGGCAGCTAGCAAGTTAGACAACAGCACATCTCTAGCTGTCACCCTGGCAGGGCCGGGCACAGAAACACGGTGCTCAGCCGAGCTGATGCCTCAGCTACTTCTCCTCCTCCTGGTTATCGATCGTTAGCAGCCAGAGAGGAAAGCAAGTACACTGGAAAAGCAAACAAAATCAGGTAACTTACTTGCTAAGAGTGGCTCTGCATCAGTCTTGTGCCTTGGCACTTTGGGGATGCTGGACGGTGACAGGACCGAGAGGTAGGTAGAACAGCTGCTGGAAAAGTGTCCGGTCCATGCCATCACCAGAAAGCTGGGGTCGTCTTCTGCTCCTTGGGTTGTCTCCTCCTTTCCTCCCTCTGCCTGTTATTACAAAACATTTACATGGCACGGTAGTTTAAACGCACACACCCCTGTCCCTAGGTATTCCTGATTTCCCTCGCTCTCTCAGAGCTGAGGAGGGGTCCTCCAAACCCCCAAACCACCGCAGCACTACTTCTGCCCGTCAGACGCCAGCCTTCCCTCGCCCCTGCTCTCTCCCATCCCGATGAAGAGCTGGCGTGCAGCTCGTTAAAGGGCTGGGGCAGAGGGAAGGGAGAGGAGAGGTCTGCATGTGAGAGGGAGCATCATCTGTTCTGAATGAGCAGGGAAGGGAAAGGTGGCAGAGTGAAAGCAGAGGGGAGGGGTTTAAGGCGCTGCTTTGCACAGCAAGGGCTGGCTGGGGAAGGGGGAGAGGAGAGGCAGGGGACGGTGCTCCCTGCCGCCACAGGGTCTGTGCCCTCCTTGCCACCTCCCCCAGCTCTGTGTGCTTACTTTTCCTCCCAGGGCTGCCTCTCAGCTCTCCTCTTGCCTGGGTTCCTGGGTTCTCCTTTCCTGGAGAGGCTTTTTTTTTTTTTCTTTTTTTTGTGTGTGTGTGTTAAGGGGTGGGGACTGCATTCTTGCTTGAAATCACACAAACTGAAAGCAGTGCCTAAAAACGGAGAGCAGGGAGAATGCAGAAGCTGTACATTTATCCGAAGGCACACGTGTATGCATTCATCAGCACTGTGGAAATCCTTTCATCCAGGCTGAACCAAGGAATTTGGGAAAAGTGGGGGGAAGGAGGGAGAGCGTGATTCCTCTGACGCTCTTCTTTTGCCTGTCAACCACCAAGCTGCTGAAATGGTGTTTGCTCAGGTGCATTGTTTGCCTGTGATCCAGCTAGTCCCAGGAAAAAGCTCTTTGGTGGTTTGCTTTCCTTTCCTTTTTTTTTTTTTTTTTTTTTTTAAATCATTGATAATACCACACTGTCTCCCTAGCTTCATAAAATATTTCCTCTTCTGAAAAGCAAATGTCAGGCCAGCAGCAGATATGAGATAGAGCTGCCTGGTGACTGCAGGTTACCTTCAGGCTTTGTTGCCCTGTTCCCTAATCCTGACACCCCCACTGCTCCCCAATTTTCTGTTCCAGGAGCCCCACACGTTACAGCCCATCAGAAATGCTTTCACAGAAGATTTTCTGGGCAGGAAGAGAGAACTTGTCAAAATCAAAACATGATATAGGAACGTGTCAGTAGCACTGGAATCTGACAGCAATTTGTTCTATTTTCTGCTGCAAAATTACTTTCAATTGATTTTTTTCTTTTAAAGTTACACTATCACTAATGAAATAAATCAGCATTGGAATGACATTTTTACTTTTATATTACCGTATGGGTATTTTGCAGCTTTTTATTTGCATTCTTGTTTTGGAACAAAGGAAAAAAAAGTGAACCAGAGAATTTCTTGTAGAATTTGAAAAGAAAGAAAAGAAATTTGATAGAAAATTTGATTTCTTACCATTTTAAATCTAGGATACATAACACCTTGTTAGGAAAGCTAGACCAGAAAAATAGCTGTTGGGAATTTGGAAAAGATATGCACTAAAGAAAGAGAAATAAAAACACCTCTGACTATCTATTAATAGTCATGTTATGCAGGGGACTGAGTTAGGAAAGTACATCTCTGTAGATGTACTTTTTACCAGTGTTCTTGTTCTTTGATCTGTATATGCAATTTGGACCTAAACAGATGGGATATGAATCTGGAGCCAGACCAATGACTTTGGCTACTAACCACAAGTTTTGTGAATGTAATATCACTTTTCCACTTGTTGTCAGTTTATATTTCCCACTGCACACAGTTTGGACAATAAAATCCAACTAGTCAGTTTGGCTTCTGCTTCGCATGCATTTGAATGGTGCTACCCTGGCTAGGATGCAAACAGCACAGAGGGCTCAGCTCAGCACTGGAACTATTTCCAATGAAGTAAGACATGGTAATAAACTGTTGATGAAATCCTGTTATGTTAGATCTTCTGCCTGCTCACAACCGTTAGGAATGCTCTTTGTTTTTCCAGCAATATGTATTTTACCTTTCAGGACTACGTCTACAACACGTGAAGTATCCTTATGCTTGGAGAATACAATAACAGTTATGGGTTTTGTCTGTTTTTTTTTTTTTGTTTTTGTTTTTGTTTTTTTTTAATAAACATTTAAACTTAGCCCAAAAGTACTAAACAGCAACTCATACAGCAGGAGAGTCAGTCTCCACTAGAATTATAACATTAGCTTTCAGGACAGGTTAAGTTGCTGGATGAGGCTTCCATGCCAGCACTACGGACAGTGTCACCTTCATATAGGCATCAGCTCCGCTTCTTCTTTTATTTAATCTCTTTTAATAAGATTTAGAATGAATTTTTGTGCTAGGAGAAGCAGCCCAGCCAGCAGCCCTAGAGGAAGAGAGCCTCTGCAAGTCTGCAAAGCTAATACGACATGGGCGACGTCAGGAAAAGCCTTTCTTCCCACATCCCACGCACACACTCAGCCAGTGCAGCTCATCTACAAACCCAGTAGCCTCGAAGAGGACAGAGCTCTCCCAGACATGCAGAAGGATGGGCTCACAGAATGATCATTTCTGCAGTGACAATTTTCCCACCTTGAGCTACAGCATTGCTTCGTTCACACGTAAGAAACTGTACTGTTTCATCCAATGTAAATAAAAACACTTTCGCATTTTGAGCCGATTCCCATTTTTTTCCTGCCAGGAGTGAAACTCTGCTAACAGGCACTGCCATCTGCTGGCACAGATATCCCTTCACCGATATCCCTACAAAAGGGAAAAAGGTCTTGAAGTGCAGCTCCCACTAACCCGCGGTTAGGTTGCAGAAAGCCCTGTTTCCCCAACATCTCCACGTGCATTATCCAGCTGGAGCAGAGACCTCTCCCCTGACAAGACGTGGGATGGCCACACTGAACTGCGGATGCTGCCAAGTGCATACCCTAAGTGCATTTGTGTGCTGGGGAGGCCGCCCGTCGCAGGGCCTGATGCACCAGGCACGTTACAAAGCACAGCAAAGATCACAGAACAGCAGATGCTTGAGAGGTTTGTACTTCCACCGACATCAAAAAGGACTTTTGGGAGCCATCTCTGGAGACATGGGGCCTTTTGCATGGGCCCATGTAAGTGCACGCAGCTTGGCAAGTTTCGTTACCTGACTTTTGCTTCCTTATTCTTACACTCTAAATTACTGCAATGTTGTACCTATGATTTCAACCGACATCTTCCAATTTGCACTGATTAAAGACCAGACACATCTGAGAACAGTTTTTCAGCTGGAAGCTACGCTTCAGCGAGTCAGCGACATCAGTGTGCCCTTGCTAATGTCGTTTAAAAGTTGTTAATGGCCTCACAAGTTCGCAATATATTAAAGAATTCTGGGTATCAGCTCACTGCAGAAGAGGAGGATTTAGCACAAAATGGCAGTACAGTTTGGGATTATTCTCAGGCTAAAATGTAAACAAGGAAATGCAGAGGGAATGCTTCTGAGTCAATAAGGCAAAGTTCTCTCCATGTTTGGGATGGGATTCATCTCAGCTAATGCCATTTAGGATACGCAGGTCCAAGTCTAAATAGTCATGTTCTTTCCTTTCTAACCGATGCAGAGGGACAGGTAGTATCAGGATGCATCTGAATTAGACCCTTAGGTTAGAATGGGATGAGTGCTCTAATTCCTGGAGAGCATTGGATGCAAATTTCACTTCAGTGCAACATCTTGATTAATCTGGGGGTGCTCACAAGCTCTAACAGCTGTGCTCCACAGGACCTCCAGGGCTATTCATGGGGATGAAACGATGGCAACTGGAATGCTCAGTTCCTGGATTTGCAAACAGAACAGGATGTGGAAGAACAAACTTTAATCTCATTTTGGTATAACAAAATAGCTCTCCGAGGACATTATGTATATAAAAAGCTTTCATAAAGCAAACATCAGTTTGGATTTTTGCTGGTTCCTGTAGAATTCAGCAGGGCAGTCCAATTTTTTGAGCTTTCATGAACCAAATGAGGAGTAAGCTCCATTTCCTTGAGGTTTCGCTGCACATAAATGAGCCATTCACACTGATGAGCACAGACTGGGCCATGACATTTATTACCCAAAGGGACAGTCTTCATTCTGAACACCAGTGACAGAATCTAAAGCTTGCTCTAAAATGAGTGGTGTCTGTTTATGGCTTTACATGCATTGAAAGAAGAGGGAGCAACAGGACCTTCAGGGAGCATTTTAATTTGCTGTGCAATTTGATCTCTGCAACGAGAGATGTCTCTTCCTGTTTGTCAACCATTAGCCTACTATCCCACTAGAAGAAAACAGTTGTAGGAGCCAGTGCTAGAAAACAGCTTCTAAGATCATCTCATCCACCTCCACTCTTCCCTGGTGTACTGAACGAGAGCAAGACTTTCAAGTAAAGCTTTGAGAATCCAGATCAAAATTAAGTGATGCTCACCCACTCTGTCTCGAGTTCCTTTTGTGTTTGGGGGCTTATTCAAACCCCAAGCTCAAAACGAAACTTGGGAAGTAGGAACAGAGGCAGACAAGGGGAAGGAAAAGTTTCTGCAATAAACCCAAACTCCCCCGCCTCTGCTAAGCATGTGTGGAGGAGTCTGCTTGCCATTTCCTTTGATATGATAATGAGGAGCTAATGCTAACCTGGGGAAAGAGACAGCTCTTACAGTTACGTGGGGCTATTGCCTAGCACTGATCACATCCCAAATTGTTGCGATCTTTTAACTTCTGGATCACCCGCAAGTGTGTTAGGCCAATTCTTAGTGAACAGCTATTATAATTAACAGTAATTAAGCCCTTATTTTGCAGGCACAGCAGCAGAACCTAAGGCTGAGGAGCACCCAGAGACCAAACTTCCCACGCAGGCCCATGGCAGCCGTGGGGCAAGGGAAGACCGTCGAGGGCACCGGTTGAGCTCATGAACCTGCACCCTTGGGACACATCTCTTCTGCGAATGAGCCACTGTGCCAGCTTGCAGGGCTGTTCACTGCCTGAGAGCTCAAACAAATGAAAAAAATGCAGTTGCTGCAACACACTGCCAATAGTGCCAAATTTAGGGAAAAAAAAAAAAATCCCTGCTAGGCTGTCAGAATTCAAAAAGATTTCTGACAAAAGCAGAAGTCTTGGTTCATTCAAATGGGAATCTTGTTGCATTAACTTCCCTACTCAAACTGTACAGCCTTTGCTTTGCAGAGAAGGACGGGCACGTACAGGATGTAAAAAGCAAGGTACAGTCCATTTCTCAAACTCAGCCAGTAACCTGCCCCTTCATTTACAATGAATATCAACTCTAGCTTGTGCTTTTCCTGGCAATGATAAGAGACATAGCCAGCGGCTCCTTCATTTAACCATAAGGAATATAACAGAGTATTTAGTTGATTCCAAGGAAGTCCACAAATATTTTTGCATGGAACTATAATAGACTAAATTTTGCTTTGGGGCATCACTGAGAGCACAAACAAGGCCCACCGTGCACCCTCGATGTCCAGGATCGTCATTTTCTGTGAAACAACCATGCACAGAACATCAGAGATCAGTGCAACGAAGTCACCACCAGCATATCTCGTGGTTATGTTGCAGGAGGCAAAATCTAGGGTGCAAAAATAATATCCTGAAGAGAGATTTAAGGCATGTCTAGTTTATTTAGCTGGCGTGTTTTAATGCTATTTACAATCTACTCTGGAATTAAAAGCGACTCAGCATTTGTTACAGCAGGTCCCACACAGCATTGCCCTGAGTTCACTTTGGGATTCTTTTCAGCTCTTTTCTGTCTGCAGAAACCGTGACCCCCACTGACTCTAGTGAGGTCTTTTTATTACTGTTTAATCTCATGTGTGTGTGCCTGGCACCAGAACAAGCAAGAGCCTAGAAGCCCAGGGGACAAAAGGCCTCTATTTAGCCACAAAACGGGTACTGTATGGACAGCATTTCCCCAGTGTTGCCCTTTCATCATTCTCCAGACGTATTCAGGTGACTGGACAGAGCAGCTCTGGAGCCAGAAGTGGTCTGTTAGAGAGGCTAACCACCGTGATCTAAGGTAGACAGATGAGCTGGTAACACCCGGGCTATTAATTCCTGGCTTCTTTTTTTTTTATTTTTATTTTTTTAATGTCAAGTAGTGTCAGTCATGCTAGAGCTCAGAGACTTGTCCCTTAGGATCTGACTGAGGTCACTGGGCATTTACATTTTCAGTCGTGGTTAACCGGGGCTAGACTTGAAGTAGAGACATACAGGTAAAAATCTTCTAACTCCATTTTAAATTTACAGTATACGTGGCTGTGAGTTTTAGTGAGACACTAAACTGTTCCTTACAGTAGGATTTTTTTGGAGAGAGAAAGGTGGTGGAAGGGTCCATGAAAGAAGCAAAGCATAAATTCCTGCTGTCACAATCAAGTAGCACAGCAGTTGCTGACCATACGCGAGTACCGCAGACCGTCTGCACACACACTTCCCCTGAGAGGACTGCAAGTGCTCTGCCAGGGGATTTTATTGCTTGGTCAAATTCCAGCAGCTAAGCTGGGCTGTGGAGTGACTCTGCAAGTAAGTTTTATTCTTTTACACACAACAGATTGTCAAGCCAATTTCTGAGATGCATCTTACTACGACAACTACGAGGGAGCCTTTAAAATCAAACCATTTGTTCAATCCTACCCCAAAGCATCTACATCCAAGGAAGCAATCTGCATGGACCTGCTAAATTCAAGAACTGTGTTTATTAGAAAATCCCAGTAGAATCAGGTAACTTCTGAGCTCTTGGATTTACACATAATTTGCTAACATTAGGAAGATTTTCAGCAGTTTTTCAGTCATTTTGGAGCTTTAACAGAAACATTTCTAGAACTTTTTTTTTCCCCAGACCTTGCAGCAGCATTCAATATTTATAAGGAATTCCCTGCCTTGGTAGCAACAACTGACAGTTACGAAAAATAAGTACACTATAAAATGCATTAATATTTTAAATCTGCCAAAGACTGCTAGACGAAGATATTTCCAGCTTTTGCCTGACTGGTTGATATTTAGTTCAAACAAATAACTGACAAAAGGAAACATATATAGGAGGAAAATGAGGGGGTGTATGGGAACTTGCAACAGTTACAGTAAAAAGTTTTTCTATATTTACACAATAAATCATCAGCAGAATCAAGAAAAAAAATATCTTCTGGTTTCTACTCCAGCCACTTATTCAGGGAACCGCATTGTCTATTATGTGCTCAGATATTGCTGTAGGATTCTGTAGCACATGAATAAAACCCTTCCATCTTCCAAATAAAATCTGGAGATTGTGCTGAATCTAGGCTTTTCCACAAAAATACGAATAACTCATGTTTAATGATGCAAGGGAGAGAAAAGATAAATCTTGGTATCACTGCAATAAAGTGCCTTTTTTATGAACATTCCCGTGCGCTGACTGCCTGACAGTACTGGACACGATCCAGGTCTGTTTACAGTGCCAGCATGTCTGTGTCCCTGACTCCTGGCGCATCTGTACATTTTGTTCTTGGCATATTTGTATCTATGGAGCCAGCTGACCTTGAAACTCTCATCACAGAAAAAAAATAATAAAAAAATAGCAGCAGCCAGAAAGCCTACCACCCCACACATATTTCATTGTTATTATCAGAGTATTTTTCCTCTGTTTGGTTTGCACAGAGATGATACTCAATAATGCCGAAAATGTTCTTACTGTCCCTAGAGAGGCCTGTTCAGAGTAAAACCAAAGGAAATTAAAGACCTATCAAGCAATCCCCTGATACAGGTTCATAAATATAAAACTGCAGGCAGTGACTGGCTAAAACACTAAGGACAAAATGTGCTAAAACACTTTGACTTGGGTCCCTCTGTTCTTGTCTCCCCCATGTTCCCTATTCCACAAGGAGACAGGGAAAGATGTTCCCTAACACTCATTATCACTGCATATTCACATAAAACAGAGAGAGGATGATGCATTTGCTGTGGGACTAACTTGCCATAGTGCACTGCTTCTGTGACAGAAAGGCTTTGGAGGCGTCTCTAAAATCACACCTCTTCCAGCGTGCTCCAAGAGCCACTTCTTTCCCTCGGGCAGTGGTTCAGTGCCTGATGGGACACACGTAAGCAGCATCCTTGTGCGCCTCGCCCTGATGGTGCTGCAGCCCCTGGGGTCTGAAGGCTCAAGAAAACTGAGCCAGACGCTGCCCCCTTGCACGGGCTGCACGCAGGCTGCGGTGCCTGGAGCACAGACTGCACAATGACTTCTGGCAAATCCTTAATCTGGGGACCCTTCTTCCTTAAAGCGTTTTCCCTCCTCCTGAAGAGTCACTCGGTGAGTTTTGCTGTGACCTGCTTCCCGACTGTATGAAACCACCACGCAGGTCAGTGTCGACCTTCCTGGCAAGCCCTGAGAAAGAGACTGGGATGCTGAGAAAAAAACTGGGTCCTCCACAGTCTTCAGAGCCAAATTGCTCTGGAAGCGTGCTGACTTCAGTTACGTTATCATGCTCACTAAGATTGCTCCCTTATTCACTGTAATTTGTGCAGCAACAGCTCGCTAAAGTTGTGGCAAATCTGTTGGATTTCCCCTGCAGTTATTTAGTGAAGCTCTCCTTTCAGGTCAGATTTGCCTGGGGCTTATTACTTCTCCACACAATGTACCAACTCTAAATTTCAGATCTGACTAGTGCTAAAATTGTACAAGAAATGACGCTTCATCCAAATGGATGAAATTTACTTTATTTTTCTTTTAGTCATGAAATTCATCTGCTGTTTGATACATCTGAGCCCAAGATTAAGGAGATCAGTGGAATCTTAGGCCATTATAAAACTATTTCAGAGTGCAGAACAACCACAGAAATAGCTCAGATGACTCTACAAGTCATGCTGTGCTCTGTTGTAAGAGCAGACATAAGGAATTATTGACTAGATTTCCCGGAATGTACCAGTGTAAATGAGGCATAACACCAGAATTGTAGACATGTCAAAAGAAGTATAAAGAAGTTTTCCCAGGAACATATGATGCCATATGGACATGGTAAATCCTAAAGCTTTGTTCTGGTGAAGTTTCTTTCAGTTCCCCAGGCTTTGCAATGTCATAATGTTTTCTAGAAAGATGACTGGGTTATGTCATCTCAGCAATTAAATTGCCTTGGGCTGTGGTGTTTCCACACTAACGATACCACCAGAAGTTGCAGACTCACCACTATCCCATTCACAGCAATTGATTCATTTGTCCTGACAGCTTGCATACACCTTGTCATACGATAAAGTTATTGAAACTGAATTGCCAGAAGCGCTATGATCATTGCTTCAGGTGATTTATCAGGGACTTATTCAGCACTGAGCCAATGCCAAGAAAATTCCCTCATGCACCTAGACCAGATGTTCTCATCTGAACTGTTAAATCTGAAACAAAACTAAAGCCAACAGACTTGTGGTGCTACTATAACCCTTATTTCAACTCAGAACTACTCTCCTTTCTGTGCCTCCACAGGCACCCGACCCCAAATCAGCCAAACAACCGCCGCTGCACAGAAGTTCAACCTCCGATTCCACCTGATTACTGTGCAAAAAGATTTTGGCGTCTAAGAAAAGCTTGTCCCTGATTCAAAAATGGACGATTGAACTTTGTGGTACTCATGCCAAAAAAAGAAAAAAAAAAAACAAAACTTTTTTTCCTCTTTCTCCCATTTTTTTAAAGAGATTTTCCGATCACCTACAGAGCCAGCAGTTACCTCAAGCAGTCCCTGCAGAGGCCAGTAGAGGGTGATGGGCAACCACGTTGCTTTTACTACCCTGACCATTTCCCGGGGTGAAGCCACATGGCCCTGAGGTTTATCTGAGTGTGGGTGATGGAGACCTAGAGAAAATCTTGCTACAAGGGATGAAGGTGCCTGCCTGGGCATAAATCAAGCTCCTCTTCAGAAAGCACCTCATAGCTCTGTGGAACTAGACATGGCACACACTCACTGCAAAGGGGAAACTTCAGCACAGAGAGATTTCGATCTACGAACACACTGTGAGAGGAAGGGCAGATGACTGTCTTCAGTTACCTAACCTGGTCCTGCACGAAGGTAGAGGCTCTAATGCCCAGCTGCCTCTTGGAGGGCATCACCTCCAGCAACTTGTCCAAAACCTAACTAGGCACAGTCCAAGCAGAGCTGTGCTGACTGTCTGTCACTGCCCCTCACGGACCCTGTTTCTTCCAGCCTGCATTTTAAGCCTCGCGTACATGAAGACACATCGCTGACCATTTTCGTCACTCATGCAAAACCAGCAGGCTACAGCTGATACTTCAGCCTCTATTACCAAATGTGGTTACAGCTCTCTGCTCTCCAGCCTGTTCTTACAGCTCTCCCGAGTGACTCGCTTTGGTGGGTTAACTCATTTGTAAAACAGCCATTCTTTACTATTTCTATTTACTATTTATTTCTAAAGTCCTGACCTTCAAAAGCAAGGCCCAGGGTTTTGCATGATCACCCAGTACACGTACTTCTGAAAAGACAGTGTGGAGGAGAAGTACCTGCAGTTCTTTGCTGGGGAAAAAACAGGATGCTTCAATATTTTTTTTCCTTTTGATAACAGTAACCACACACAACTTTTATGGGTACAATGCAAGACTATCAGCCCATTCTGCTGCTCTTAGAAACCAAGACAAAGTTACCACCCAGTTCTGTTATTACTAGTCATTAAACAGTCTGATGTAGGTCTACCAGAAGGAGAGCAGGAGATATAGGGGCTATAATTCCCACTAGCACTGCCCGCATGGCATAAATACTCCTCAGCCATGCTTGCAGCTGCTCAGATGTACAAACTTGCATCCTGAATCCAGCTCTCCTTGTAGAGGCATTGCCCAGATCTCACAAGGCCAGGCTCCGTAGGACTGTGAAATAAACTCAAACAATGATCAGTAATAACCCTTTTCCCAGTGGAAGAACAAAATGCATAATACATATAAAGGGAACGTGCTGATTTCTTTACTACCCCGTCCTATGTCTGTGTTGCCTCTGGGACCGTATTCTTACTCTTGGGAAATAACTAAACAAGCAATTACTCCACACAGCTTCCTTGTATCCTTACTCTGCCTGACACTGTGGGCTCCATCCAACCTATTTTTTGCAAAGGGAATTCAACAGAGCCCTAATTCTTTCAAGTGATATGCTCTCAGCTTTCTTCATGGCTCCCATGAGAGATCAGTGCCTGACTTGAGTATGTCAGAATATCAGACCAGGCTTTCTACCTTGTTTTGACTTTCTCTGCCTTGGTTACCATCAGTGAAAAATGGGATGATGACTACTTCCTTTACTTCACTCTCCCTTCCCTGCATTCCAAAAGAGAGGGTAAATTTCATTTATTAATGCTGATAGAGTCCATTGAGACTTGCAGATAAAAGACTCAGTTTACAGAAGAATATAATGTTCTATCTTGCAGGAAGCTTATGCTTTACTATTTATTTTCAAAGCACCTACTGACATTGCTAGGCAACTGGGACATTGTCCAAAATAAAAACAGCTATAATAAGGAAAGAAACAAAAAAATTCTGAGTCTAACAGTCTATACAATGCAGCTGAGGTCTGTCAGGAAAATAGACAATGGACGGAATTAATTCCTAAAGTTGAAAGAAAGTGAAGGTCAAAATGATCAATTGTGGGCTGCCCAAAGAGTAAAGTTAAAGATGCATCCTAAGAGGGACACAACCACCATCCAGGAGGTCCTGCCACAGAGGACACCAGGTCCTTTTACCATGGTAAAATTTGGAAACTGCTGAGCAGCAGCAAGATCGACTCACTGGATTTTCAAGGGATTTTAAACTGGCAGCACAAGGAATGGTCACTGTTGCACAAAGAATAATGCAGCGTTATGTCTACACAGAACTCTTCCTTTCTTCATTTGCAAAGTACAGTGGGTAGAAAAGCCAAGGCACAGACCACAGCCTTACCTAAATTTTATGCTCTGTTCTCCAGAACCCTGTTCCCCATATATAAAGTTCATATTCTGTTCTCCAGAAAATGAATTTTGCTGGTGATATTTAACACAGCCAAGAAAGGCAACTTGCAGACAAGGACAATATACCTTAATCTGCTTATTCCTGTTCATATAGCTGCTTTCAGGCAGATGCCCATGCAGGTATGCCTGGCTGTGCACTGTGCCACCCCACTCCTTGTCAAGCTATCACGTTTGCTCAAGCAAGCAGGGTCTGACATGTTTCAGATAAAGCCTTTGGCTGGACACATCTGTGCCCACAGCAGACCTGGACCTGACAGCCTCAGGGGCTCTCAAAGGTTGATGTAGGGACAACTCCTCGAGACCAGCGTTTTAGAAATATCTCACACCCTTGAGGACTTAGACTTCCACGAATACATTTTTAGAGCTTACAGAAGCATATCTATTTGGAAAAATGAGAGAAAAAACACACAGAGGATGAAATGAAACGTGCTCCCATTTCAAGGCTTCATAGCATTTGATCAACCTCAGTTCAAAAAGCTTGCTAGAGCACAGTGTGTACCTGAGACATCTGTGCTTGTTCTACAAAATTAATAAGCATTGTCACTGAATTGCAACTATTTACTAATTTTAATACCATCATAAATAACAGGCATGAGAGCTCTAATGTCTAATTCAGAAGCCTGACACTAGTAGGCAAACCCAAACGAAAATGTAGAAACAAAACTTCAACTGGTGTTAACTGGTGACACCAGCCGCTCAGTGACATGAGACGTACACTTTCCTACATAGCATTTTAGCCTTTTGTTTTCCTGGCATCTTGAAAAAAGATTTCAGACAACCCTGAGTCAGGTCCCAAAATCATTGTTCAGAGCCACCATTAGATTGCTAGCACTGTGCACTCATATTTTCATCTCAGACTGTCTTGTTTAAGAGTGCAGAAGAGAAGAGGCAAGCTGACAAGGACACAGCTGCCAGTATAAGAATATGGTGCTCCCTAACAATAAAAGTCTGGTTTTCTCCTCTGTATGCTTAGTTTAACTTTTTAAATGAAGGATTCAGTGACTAGAAGGTAGAAACAACGCATAACTGCTAACATCCGTCACTGTTCTGCATGGGCTATTACAAACCCTTACCCAGCTGAGGCCGAGGTGCTGATCCAGCTGCACTGCTGGGTGCTGAGCTGTCCTGGCAGGCTCTCCAGCAGCTGAACAGCTTCTGCCGAACACCCAGCTTAGCACGAGCAGGAAGGAAAGAAGTGCCTTTGTTGCAGTCCAACCATGCCCTACATTTTCAGGGGAAGTAAGGACCTCTCTGGCACTAACCTCTGCCAAGAAGCTGAATTACAAGTAAATGCAGGTAATGAGCTTTAGTACTTCCAGTGAGAAGCTGGCATAATTTCGTTTGCGAACCGAGTTGCATAAAAACCACTTCCCCATGTGGCATTACCAGCAGAGGTGTTCTACCTTGCAGGCTTGCCAGGGGTCGGGGGGGGATTTTAGGCCACATTGTTCCACAAAATCTTTCTTGCAGCTATGTTCTTCTAGCACAACAGCTTAAAGAGAGCACTAAATTCTTTTCAGAAAGCACAGAGAATTTGTGACAAGTCACAGAAAAATTAAGTATGTGAACATGTCTCTAACATGCACAAAACAACTCAGTGGGCAGCCAAGTCTCTCTCTCAGGCTATGAATTCAAGACTATTTTTTCCCCTCTCCCAAGCCCCCCTGCACTGCTCTGTAAAGAACAGGGCAGGTAACACCTTGCCACAAATAAGGCCTCTGTTGCTGTGCGACTCTAATGACTTGAAGGAGTTAAATAACACAGGTCTCTGCCTTTCTGGATTTCCATGTGCACTGCCACAGCCAGCACTGCAGCCAGCTTTGTTCTTGAAGTTAAAGAGCCTGTGCATTTAAATTCTGTCGTTACAGTTAGCAAAGCAGGCCAAGGGCTTCAGCTACCCGCTGTCTAAGAATAAGGAAGGCTGAGGTGATTATGAACCTTTTTCTTTCATTAGTAGCAATGCCAGAAGCAGCTGGAAAGGATGATGGGTACAATCATTTTCAGCCGTTATACTGTTCTTCCATTTCAGACACTTGCCCTCCTAGAGATTTACGCTTTCTTCAAGCTTATCTGTGTGCTGGCATGCATGGCTATTTATTTAAGGAAGGGTGTCAGTGACACACACCCTGCTAAGAGAAGCAAAAAGCCAGTTCTCATATTTCTCTCAGCGTATGATGGTGCTGGTTCACAGAAAAAGAAAGTTTTAGGAATGAATCACAACGGTACATACATCATAATGAACGTTCAGTCTCCTATTTCTATATGCATTGCTACACTATCTGGAATATGCTCAGCATTTTACAGATAGAAAATGAGACATAATTGGAAGGACGGAATCACCTCTCCAGGGACCCAGAATAAAACTGTAATGGATTTCAAATCCCTCCCCATTGCAAGCACAAAGTAAACCAGTACTGGGAGGCTGCCAGCCTAGTTACACTGAGGTTAATGAATAAACAACTGCCTGCAGTACTGACTTCCCTGCCACACTTTAAATATGCATCTTTGATTACATCTTAGGGAGACTGCTTCTTCCATAAATAATCATTCCTGAAGATAAAGGCATTAAATCTGTGGGTTTTTCATCGACAAAACATATAGAGCTTATCAACATTTATATAGCAAAACTGCTATTAGGTGAGCAGACTTTTCGCAGAATACTTGCTTTTAACAGAAAATTTTGACTTACTGTGAAAAACAGAATGCAGGAAAACAAACAAAAAATGACTTGCAAATATAGTAGGGGACGTTCTGAGAACATTAGCTCAGTCACACCTTGTTTCCCATTTCTTCTTCATAGAACAGGCTCCCTGAGAATACATTTTGGATAAAACAATAAAGCAAACTCAGAAAAGGGGAGATGGTTATGAATGAGGAGAGCTCTTGGCTACTGGCATACCGAGGTCACTTCTGAAAATGTGGTTTAATTCCTTGGTTATAGATGCATCTTTGGAAGTGTTACCCTAGGAAAATAAATCAGCCGAACACACATAATACCCTAAATTTCCAAGAGTGTCTTGGGTAAGTTTGAATGTCCAACATGAGAAACAATACAGAGGAATCATTTTGGAGTTTAAGTTCTCAACACTTCATGGGGATTACTGCCATTTAGGAGATCTCATTTGTCACTTGTGAAAATCTAGGTCCTTTACTCCCCTCCTCCTGCTCTGCCTTTTTCATGCCAAATATAGAAATAATTTTCTGGCTTCAGACTGAATAAAGTTGTTAATTACACTCTTTCCTAAAAACCTGCAATTGAAATTCATTCCATGAGCTTCTGAAAGCTAGGGAAACGTATTCTTTTTTATAATACTCTTTTGACATGTCTTAGTGGAAGAAAGAAGAAAGCCCATTCACTTTTAATTTCTCAGTTTTGAGGATAATATTTAACAGAAGTAAAACCCTTGAAGGGCTCAACGTGCTCTTTGAAGCTAGTGGGGTAAAAAAACCACCACTGAGTTTCATCGCAGAAGAATTAGCTTCTTTCTTCAGAAAAATTACGTTAAACAGTCTGTAATATGTTATTTGAGGCAAGAAATTTAATTTGTGCCATCATGAGCTGCCAATAAGGTGAACAGGACAGGATTCCTGCAGGTACTGGTACAGTATAACAATAACCAGATTTATTATTTCTGAGTATACCACATCAATGACTTAAAATGTAAAGTTATCTGCAGCAATTCCATCATCAGTGTTTTTGGTGCTATAATAGCCTATATATGTTGGTATCACTAATAGCATACCTGCCTCACAGGAGTGTTAAGAGACATAACAGATGGATTAAAATACTTGGGAGATGAAAAGTGCTGTTTAATTAAAATTAAATTAAATTAAAATTAAATTATCAAAATTATTATTAATGACTGAGCTATTAAAACAATGGAATGGCTAATATCCAAACTCAATTCCTTGTATCAGTGCTTTTTGTCTTCAGAACACTCTGGGGCAAATGCTCTGTCACTGAGTCACAAAGCTCCTGTTTTTTAATTGTGTGAACAGCTCTGTCTCTGCCCGAGTGTTAAATAACATTTTAATGTACAATTCCTATTCCCAGCCTCTTCTAAGTCTCTGAGAAAATGAGGAGGTCCTGCCCACAGGATGTCCTCCACCCACCTTTGGTGGGTAGCTGGAAGCACTGGGTTCCTATTGCTGTATAAACCAGGGAAGACCAACCTCCTATCTGAGGATTTTAATGTTGAGGGTAGAACTCAGTTATTTATGGCAGGCATCAAAAGATATAAACTGCTTCAGCCACATAAGTACTCTCTCTATTGATGGAGAAGGATGCGCACCTCTACAAGAAAATGCATTCTTAGATACCTGTATTAGATTGAGAAGAAATGCGTTCCTAACTTGAGGGAATTTGAAGAATTAACTTAGAGATGTAATTTTTATGTGTGTATAGGTAAATTGGATTATTCTGGGCTTAAAACACTCAATCCCTTAACAATGAGATGCAAAGGCTCTACCGAAGGACTGAGAAATACTAGAGATGCACATTTCTTCAAGCTCCAAGATCACAGCAATGCAGAGAGAGTAGCAGCATCTTTACTGCAAAGAGTTAACTCCTGCAGTCCCTCTGCAAAGATTTCAGACGGACTCCTGGTTCCAGCTCAGATCTAGGAAGGAAACCCTAAGCAAGGGTACGTACATCTAATACACCGCAGACCAAATAAATCAAACTGCAAAGGGTTCTGCAGAATAAGGAAGGTATTAAAGACCTCCTCCAGTGTGGTTCCAAGACCACGCAGCCCATATAAAAACAAAGGCATGATCCTCAAGTAGTCAAGACACTTCTGTTGGCCTTATACTACTGGGATGGGGCAAGAGACTCAGAGATAGTTTTATTGATTTATTGATAGATTGCTGATAGTAACAACAGCTTCTTTGGGTAGTATTACACTGCTTTCCCTAAATTCAGCAGCTCAACCCTTCTGCTGTATTTTTCGAATCCACCTAGCAGCCACTCCTCTGCCTTTCACACAGAATATATAAACTGAGCCACAACGTTAATGAGCCATTGCATATAGATGAGCTGGCAACCAGTCTGAGCTGACACGGCCACACATAAAAGCCAAGGAGGGCCTTGGGCTGGCTTCCGTTGGTAGAGAAGCTCTTGGACCAAAGTCCTGTGGGAATTACATGGTCTAGGGGATACAGGAAGCCGGGCAGCTTTTTCTCCCACCTCCCTTCTGCAGTCACCTTTACTGCTTAACGCCCAAGGTAAGAGGCTTAGTGCTACAGTATTTTCTTGAAAGCTGCCAGTGACACCGGGCTGGAAGGGCCTTGAAGTATGGCTATGCAACAGACTACAGTGGGATAAGCTGATACGAGTTAGCTGCAAATTAGCTATTGTGGTAATAGCCAGTATTGTTGTTTTAACCCTGTATTAGTATCAGACAGCCTGTCTTGACCTCATAGTTACTAAAAGGCTAAGTTCGTGCACCAGAACGGTTAACAAGAAATAGCTAACGATCTTTACAGCTAGACCGTAACTTCACTGTGTTTCAGTTTCAAGCTATAACTTACACATACCAGAAGTGCATTCAGATGCACTGTGAGATGCTCAGATGCTACAGTAATGAGTTTCTCAAAAGTACTGTTAAAAAAAAATAACCACCCTTAAATTCTCTCCCATTTGGGGCATGACAACATGTAGTGCATGGTTGACTTCCCCAGTCTCATAGTCGATTACTTTTCTCAACTCATATAAACATCAACAGGGAAAAAGAAAAAACTGCATATGTGTTAGTAATAAATTTAAAAATCAGGACATACCACTTAAGGGTTGACTTGTCAGAAAATGGTAATTAAAGTGTTCCAGCTGACAGTGCCCCTTTAATGAATTATTAGTTATGTTCTCTGAGAACATTTGATGAAAGACACCGTAAAAGTTCTTACTTAAACAAACCAATTTTCTGCATGATGCAACTTCACTGCACAAGAGGGTAAAAATCTCCATTACAGAATCAAACTAGAAAATAACCCAGTAATGGTTTGAATGATCAGGAAGTAACAGGTGCCCCTTCTGCTCTGATCGCCTCTATGTCCTACACCACAAACTTTTTCGATAGGTGCTTATCTAATATTTGCCACTGTTTCCTTAAATTCTGTTAAAAAACTTATTAAAGTGCAGCAGAAGTTTAGGTCCTCAGCTGCTAACTGTTAATAAGCATTATGCATAGGTACCATAGTGACTAACCAACTCAGTTTTAACACAGGTACAGCAATGCCCAGGGACTGATCCTTTTCATCTAATACCCAGTCACAGGAGAGGCTTCCGAACAGCAATACGTGCATTACACAAACGTCAAAATAGCCCACTTGTGCTGGGCAGTGGCAGCAAGTTCTTTCTCCTTGCATGCAGAGTCTTATAGGTGCTTTTGCGTAAGAGCCTCAGCCCAAGCCAATACACCTGATTAACCATAATTTGCTGTAGTGCATACCAGCACAGTTCAAGCTGCTGGACCCTGACCCTGCTTTGCAGTGCTCCTCATTGAGGACGGGGGAGCTGAACAAGGCACAAAACATAGGGGTGAGGAGGGGTGCGCTTGAAATGGTTGAACAGTGGGCATCTCTTCCCCTCTTGGATTGGTCTCAAGTTGAAAAGCTGATGGCAAGTAGTTGGGAGTCAGTCTGTGAGAACTTGGAAGCACAGCCTTTGTTAGTGGAAGCAATGTGTGGAGTGGGGAAAGAGGAGGGCAAAAGGGCACTAAGTCTTTAATCATGGATTTTATTTGGGTGTGAAGAAGGAGGAGGGCTGGGGGTGGTACATAGGCTTGGGAATGTGGTAAAGAAAGGGGAAGGTATGGGTTATACTGCATATAAATGCCAAAGGAAAAGGAACTGGGTAACTGATATACATAGAAAAGTTTGTTTGGTTAGGTCAGAGATCAGCAAGACTCTCTGGCCTTAATTACTTTTGTTATCTTAAGCATTTCTTTTAATACTCCATTCACTTTCAAAATATGTATTCTCACCTTCCCTGGTTTTCCCAGGAATCTTTCAGAGTATCTGGGACAGAGAAGACAGGCTCCAGTACCTGACTTGTCATGTGAGATGAGGTTCTTCAAAGCTTTTCCTGAACATTTACCCACTAGGCTAACTAAATATGAACAAAAGGGACAATTACTAAAACTGAATACAGGTATAATTCACCTAATTTCAACGGAATCAGTCCAGTGTAAAACTGGCTCAAAGCTGTGAATCAGGACCAATGAAGCACTTAATTCTTTCCCTTCTCATTTTTTAGGCCTTTCTTTTTGTTCTGGTGATGTCGCGTCAGTGTTCTTTGTGCCACTAATCTTTTAGCCTGCTTTGAAACACCTACAATTCAGTTTCGTTTGGTTCAGATCACTAATGGGAATTTTAAAGTAGTGCTTACCTTAAACCAATTCGGCAGCCTAAAATTCCCACTAGTGTCAAATCCAGATCCCCTGGGGACACTAAAGCTCCCTGCTTATTACTTCCCTCTTCAAAGGGGAAGCAGCCGGCCAACTTTTGTTTTTGACCTCCCCAAGCTCTCCAAGCTCTCTCGCAGTATGGTAGAAGCAATGGATGGGATTTCCTGTATTGGCTCCCACTCTCTTGCCTCTCAGACCTGTCTACCCCAAGACCTTCTGCGTCAATACGCTATTTTCGGAAATCAGAAGCTCCCACCCCATGTGCACCCTGCAGACAGTGCACCATAAATGCAGGAGGTGGCTCACAATGCAAGTTCCTAAGAACCTTCTTTGACCTTTCCTGAAAAGCGCTTGTTGATGCTACTGTTTTCTCTAGATCGCTTTCCATTATCACACTCATGCTTGATGTCTTATGCCCCAGTGATATTTATCTTGGCATCTGTTCATCTGGCTTAACCACCAGCCCTAGTAACAACAGGCAAATTGCATTGCTACCAACCACAGGCTACTCTTGGTTTCAGAACCTTCCAAGGCATTTAAGTGAGTTTTGACATGTGCAGGAGCAGCAGGCGACCCCCCCTCAACTTTCAGCCACCCTTTGGCAGGGGGAAACGAGACAGGTAGCAGAAAGAGGCTCTCATGCCTCATTTCCTTTCACCAAGTTTCTTGCTGGTTTCCAGCTCCATCCAGATCTGTCTGCCCTTGACTGTTCCAGGAGAAATGTAACAGAGAACAGTTCTGGGAATTCACATTTCTTGGCAGAAGTTCTGTGGACCCCCCCTAATGGCTGGTAAGCGGTGATATTCTGGGGTAAATGGGTGGTCCTTGAAGGGGCGTGATAGTGGAAAGCACTTTCCAGCCATGCAGTTTGAGCATCCTGTACCTGAAAGCTACTAATGGCCTCTTGTGTTTCAAGTGTAATCAGCAGCTCATCGTAACGCTAAGGTACATCCTTACATCTCTGGACTACAGTGGGAATGAGGGAGTTTGGCAGAAGGATGCGGCTTTACCCTCCTTTACATACAATCACAAGACAAAGCAAAGTTGCTACAGAAGTCCCAGGCATCTGTTCCTTCAGCAGCACAGCCCAACAAAAGATGTACTAGCACTATATAGCCTGAGGCTCTGTTTCTTGTCTGCAAAACAGGCTTGTGGTTTGGCGGGCATATT
This sequence comes from Anser brachyrhynchus, assembly GCF_964034855.1. Lineage (NCBI taxonomy): Eukaryota > Metazoa > Chordata > Aves > Anseriformes > Anatidae > Anser > Anser brachyrhynchus. Next base: position 6,691,085 of record NC_137718.1, read on the forward strand.
GGAGAAGGAGCTTAACAGCTGAGATTCACACTCTTTTGTTAGTTCACCCTGAATATCTTTACAAGCCTTTTCTACAGAACAGGTAACTTGGACCACATTCAGCCTGTGGGTGGCTGATAAGTTTGCACATGCCATACTGAGTGCTCACAGAGATAAGATAGTTTTATTTGTTTCTTGATTTCACAACACAGAGTTTTGATATGCAAATGTGCCTTCTCCGCAGTATCCCACAATAAATGCAAGGTAATTTAAGCTGGCTCATACTTTAATAAACTCTCTCAACTGCCTTCTGTGCTTCTGTGTAGGGAGAAGTGTTCACAGAGTAACCATGAAGCAGATAACAAACAGCAAAATATTTCCTGTTTGAGGCCCTAGAGCTTTCTGTCCCAAAGAGAAAAACAGGGAATTATAGAAGAGACGTTCACCACATAGATACAGCTGCTGCAATCTGAACAGCTACTGTGTGTGGGAGTAAGGTCAAGAGATAAGGGAGTTGATCTTACTTCCTTCATTCACCTGAAATTTGGATATTATATCTAAACTTGTCACCCAGGATGTCCACACAACCTGGTGGTGTGCAGGTGAGATGACATGCTGTATAGAACAGCTCTTCCAGTCCTCTTACACTCCAGCTCTGGTATCCCAGATCAGCTGCCTGGGCTTTCCTAAAACTTTGAGGGGTAAAGTGAGGTGAAATCAATCCTTCATTGGATTTACACCATTTTGCTAGGACTATGGAAATCTCAAATCACATCCCAAGGTCTGCTTTGAATTCTGTGTGATCTAGGACAACTGACACAAGATTTCTAAATGCTTGTTAGTAACTGAAATAAGAGCCTTGTTTTTGGAAGTAACTTAGCCCTGTGTTCAAATTAGGCACTTAACAGAAATAGTTAGAATAGGAATCTTGGTACCTAGAGCTTGTGTAGCTGGAGAGTCAGCTATCTAAGTTTGACAGGAGTGACAAGATGGAAGAAATGTACCTTGAGGTGCCAGTTTTTGATGACTGGAGAGGAACTCTGAAGAATCTGAGCTACTAATGTAGGCTCTTCAATAAATTCCCTCAGGTCAGTGGAATGAATCCACACTGTAGAAAAGATTTTCAGTGAGACTTAAGCTCATAATGCAAGCAGGACAGATGCAAGATGTCTGTGCAGATTAAGCTATGCTTTCCACCGGAAAAGAGACAGTGGGTTATTTGTAAAGGGTATCTAAGAATGCAACATTCATCTCATGTCTGTCTGGTCTTGTCTGGAATATAACGACCTTCTGCTGGAAATGCGATAGATGTTGAACATTATGAGGCACAAAGAGCCACTGGGCACTTTGTTGATAGGATAATTTAGATACAAGACTTGCCCAGTGAGAGCACTCAAACTAAAGACTTTCATCTGCTTAGGACCTACTAATCAGCTTAATATTTGTCCATCTCAGAAAAACATTGTATATGCCCCTCTTTTCCCTCCTTACTGAGAATATTAAGATATTAGGCACACATAAGCTTTTCTTCTTATTATTCTGATAATAAATAAGTTTCTACCAATATGGCAATTGGGCATCTTCTATCTATGTATTCTCCTAAAACCTGAGCTCCATTAAAATACTGACTACAGTAAACTGATGTTCTTTGCAGTCACTGACTTCATCCACACGACATCCTAGTTTTACTTCCATATTTTGAGTAGATGGGGAAACAGACACTAAGAGGAGAGCACTTGTCCCATAGTACACAACAAGAAGGGAAAAGCTGGAACTAGGCTCAAATATTTGGACTCCTCAGGGAATATTTTAACACTTGATTATGCTTCCTAGGTGCTGTAGCCAGAAGCCTTCTTATTAGGACAGATCAACTTGCTTTATGGGTTGAGACACAATATATTTGCTAAGTTTACTCTTTACTGTGAAATAACAAAGAATAGAATGTGCTGAATACTAGTCTCTGACCTTGGTAATAAGTTGATTTAATTGGATTTGATTTTTCAAATGTAGCATCTTAAGTCAGCCATAAACTCTGGAATTAGCATATCACATCTCAACACAGGAAAGATTTTAAAGTAGCATAAGGAGATGAAGTCCATGCCCAATGAATTTCAAATTACACTGAGGATGAACTCAGCCATACGCATGTTAAACTAAAATTGTGCAGACTCTGAGTGCATCAAGCAAAGTTATTAATGGCTTACATTTGCTATTAAGAATGCGAAGTAGCTATTTTGTACCCAGCTTGTTCATATGTCTCTTCACATCAATGACCCATGTGATGGGTCAATAATTCACTCAATGTGCACTGAAAGCCAGAAATGTCTTGCAAGTCAATTACACTTATATAAATAATTAGGAACACAAAAGTAACTGAAGGGTTGGAACAGAAAAAGCTGTACTGGCAAAACCCAGAAACCCTGCATACCCCAGGGACAGCAGACTGTCTCTGTCTTTAGATTTGCAGCTGGTGTACCCCAATACCTTCAAAAGGCACTGTGCATGCCCCTGAAAGCAGAAATTAGCTTGAAAGGGACAGTTTGGAGTTTTAGTATTTCAGGGAATAATCACCTTTCTTCTGTAACCAAAAGTTGTTTGCTTTCTGCAGGAGATGTGGGGAAAAAAAAAGTAGAATATTAGGCAAATAGCTGCCATCTGAGATTTGATTCTCAAAACTTGCTCCTGAGATGTTCAGCTTTAATGGCATTCAATTGTAGTAAGTCACAAGAACATTTTAACCAATCCATTAGGCACAGGTGGGCTCTGGCTCTCTAATTCAGACAGACAAAACTTGCTTCAGCAAACCTCATATTAAAGAGCACAAAATGTCTTTGATACCTTTGACTGCAGCTGAAAATCTCACAAGTCAGACTTTTTTACAGTCCAGAACTTGTGACCACAAACTGATTTTAAAAGCCATGGCATTGGCTGCAGGACATGCTATATGTCCCTTCAAAAGGCACTGGAATGACTGCTGCCACCCACCTCAAGATGCAGCAGCCAAGCAGAGATGAGGGAAAAACTATTGAGATGAGACTGTAAGGGGACAAGATGCATCTAGACAGCTTGGTTGAACATCATAGAAATCAGACATCAGGAACCAGAGGTAGGACATAATCTGTCAATCAAAGTTTGCAGTGCTGCCAGCGCTTCTGATCAGAGCACTGAATGACGGAAAGAAATCTTCCAAACTACTGATGTCTGATACTCTTACTGTTGAGCCTCAACTGATTAAACATGCAGCATCAGCCAGCAAGTGCCAATCTACCTTGCAGCTGCTGTGTGAGAGACTTGCAGGCGCAGTGAGCAGAAAAAGGAGTATGGCAGATCAGCAGGTAGGTGATCATGTGTTTCAGTAAGTGCAGAATGTCAGATGGGCAGATTACTCTACGACATTGCCATGAACTTCAGTGCCCTAAGCTTTTTTTTTTTTTGGCTGCATGAGGGGCACATTCTGGTAGATAAGGGGAAAAAAGAACAGGTGTCCCACAGAATATTTGAGGCTTGTAGTCAAATGCATGACTGATTACCTAACTTCAAGATTTCTAGGAAGACTTCCTATATGAGAGAGTCTAAACTATCCAAAAGGGAATAAGTGAATGTGTATCTCATCAAAAATGCAATGAGCCATTTCCATTTTTAACAATTTTATGATCTCACTTGTTTGTTTCTTTGCTTTTTAGACACACAATAAGAAGTGAGATGCTACATTGTCCCTCCTAGGTGCTCCCATTCCCTTTTACCAGCTGTAGCCCACCTGACTGAGTACAGGAATCAGGGCCTCTTTTTATCCTTCTGGGATAAAACAGTAAGTTCAAGGAAAAATTCCTATTAATGGAGAGCAAGTCTGGAATGATACTCCTTTGATAAATCTACTGGAAAACTTCTGAATGGCACTTCTGAATGTCAGACAGGCCACAGCCATTCAGAGGGTCCTAACACATGCTCATGAAGGAAGTAGTCTGCTAATATTTTTGCCTAAGAGAAACTATGATCCTTGGCACAGAGACTCAAGAAACCAGGAGAATTGGATTAGAAAACAATGCAAAATAAAATCAATTAGCAGAGAAAAGCAACAAATAGATGGAAAAGTAGTAAAAGAACTAATAGTAGAAAAAAAACTCTCATAAAATATACGTGGGTTTCACTTATGAGAATACTAGTTACCAGAGGAAGGGGAATGAGAAGTTCTAAATATTAAGCCTTATAGAATTTGTGCTGCAATGTAGCAAGTCTTTAATGTCTGGCAACTGATTTGTGCAGACTGAAAACTACTATACACACAGTTCAGTGATATAAATTTTCCAAGGAGAAAGATACACAAGAACACATACTTTCATCTTGAGAAAAGACCTTCCTCACTTTGTTCTTTATCTTAAGAAAGCAATAGAAAAAAGTATGAAAGAGCTGCCCTCTCCATGGAAAAAATAGCAATAATTTGTATTCATAGTGCACCATTGCTCCTGAAAGATCCAAAAATACTTTATAAATGACAGCTGTGTTCAGGGATCATTTCAGTTACAACTGAAGCAACATGCTGTTCAGTACAGGAAATCCGAAAGTTGCTTTGTAATAACATAACAGTCTACAGCATGAAAAAAACCAGTATCAGTACTAAAATAGCTTTGCAGTTGCACATAAAGTAGTGGAATTACTGTTATTTCCTTTGCAGACAAGGAAAATGAGTTAGAAAGCAATGGAAACAGTCTGAGACCACACATTCAGGACTACAGATTAAAAACTGCCTATTTCCAGACCAATGAATCCAACTTTCTTCTCTTCACATCCTTAACCATTTAGGTGGAACTGCAGGCTACTGCTGCAGAATGCAGCTACCATCTATCACATCATCTGGTACATCTCCAATTTCTTTTTTTCCTCACAACCTCGCCATCTGAGAAATGCCTGAGGCTGAGGCTCCCAATGGCAACCTTGCAAAGCAGGGATTTGAATTTGGTTTATCAAGATCAAGGTTGCAGCTATTCTGCTGTGGTTAGATTGACAGTTTAGCAATGTTAAAGTCACCTTGCTAGCCACAAAAGATCGGGACGCTAAGTTTACAGCCTAGCTAAGGTAAGGACTGCAGTAGGACAGTGTTCTTAAAGCTATATGAAAATATTCCCGACTGCTGACTGGGACAGCCACCCACTTCACTGTTCACCCTGTTTCTATAAGCAGCTGAAAGATTGCAGCAGAGCAACAACACTGCAGTGTGCAGTTCATACCATGAGTTGCAAACATTTGGTTGAAGCACCGATAAGCCGTGTGCAGTCTTTGTCAACAAAACGCAGAGGCAGAATTCAACTCTTCCTACTGCAGTATAATCCAGGTTAGGTGCTCATTTGCCTTTCTCTTATCTTCCTCAGGTTCACACAGAAGGAGTGTTACAGGTCTGGCAAATAGTAAATCCAGTCCTGTCTCTAAGGCTGACTGAGCATGCCGTGTGTGACCACACAGCAGGGCACGCAAGGCTGTTGCAGCCTGTTCTGAGTATTCTCTTACCGCAGCTCTACTCAAATTAGCTATACCCTGCGATGTGAATTACTGTGAGAAAACTTGGTATCATGGCAACATTTGATTTCTTGCTTTTCTTTAGTGCTGTGCAGAGTGCAAAGAGAGCAACTTCATGCTTTTCTTGTGCACTGAGTAAGCAAGAGCCTTCTTCCAACCACGCTGGGAGCTGTTGTAACAATGCCAAATATTTTCTCTCGGTTCTAGGTCCTTCTGTCATTATTTTCAGTCATACCCATTGCTAGGTCTTTTTTGGGGTGGTACAGAGCCACTATCAATTTAAATTCACCAACACGTTGGACAGAAAGAGTTTATGTGAATGGAAGCTCTGAAATGACAGGGTAATGCTGAGATACCTTGAGATTAGATGCCAAATCGGGGTCAGGACTGTCACGGTGTTCAAAGGTGGTCTTGCCTTCGGTAGCGGCCGTCTTCTAGCTGTGTGGCTGATGCCTGAGTCAGCTGCCTCTCAGCCTTCAGGGCATTTGCGGAAAGCCCTTTCAGTGCACCAAGCCGATGACTGAGACTTGACATTGCCAATCTGCAGAAACAAATTGTAAGTTAATGATTCAACCCCTTTAATAATTCAGCAAAGAATAACGAAACGAGAGCGCGCGCAGAATTGACTCACATGACTGTGTCCATTTTCCCCGTGACTTTTATAGGTGGTGTTTATGCTGTACAGCCTTCCCAGCACACACATTACTGCAATAAGCTCTGTGGTTACAGATTGCGTCTACTCAGTCACCCAGGTGAGGCTTATTACAGCCTCCATCCCCACACCTTTGGAGTGTAATGCCTTTTTCTGGCAACAAAAAAGAAAAGTGACTGGACAAAACTTGCCTTTCTCCTTTGAAAAATTTATCAGAAAGCAAAATATTTTATTTTCAAGATTTTTTCAGTAAATCAGTAAGTAGAATACTCAACTAGCATAACACTGGTTGTGTTAAAGCCCCAATTTTTTCTTTTGCAACTGCAATGACACATCACACAAAAAAAAAACTGCAAGGAGAATCTTTTTCTTTTGACCAAAGAGAAGTCCCAAAAGATATAATTTGCTTGAGAAATAATTTCTCCCAGAGAGCCACTTCCTGCTGAAAAATTAATGTTTTCAGTGAAAACCTAATTGTCTGAAAATAGAAATAGTTCTGTTGGGAAATCCTGCTACATGGTAAAGACAGCTTAGCTCCCAGTTCTCTCTTCTCCAGAGGCAAGATACCCAGCATGAGTGCATATCTCACAACATATCCTGAGGGCGAAGTGGATCATCTGCAACATGGGAATTCTCTGTCATAGTAGAAGGTGTTATGGGAGATGCAGTCTAGCTGAGAAATTAGTCTGGCACTGCAAAAATATATAATCAAATAATGAAGTTTCCTTTAGTCCTTATGAAGAGATCATTGCTAGAAAGCGCTGGCAAATGTTTTTGTCTAGACAGCTGTTTTACAAGCGCCACGTTTCCAGTAAGTGGCAGAAAGGGAGTATCTGTGGGCAAGGGCTGGCCTCTTGCCTCCGTGGCTCCTAAGGCAGGAAGAAATGCTGCTTTTGTATGTTTACCCAAGCCTCGATGGTGTTTGCATATGTGACATATGCTCTCCATGCAGCTGAACTCTTCAGGCTCTCTCCCTCAGTAAATGCAGCCATGGATTAACTTTGTGTGCAGCACTAAGTACCATAACATTAATTGCTAACAGTGACAGTACTGGCCTTACTGCTGTAAACCTTTTATTTGTACACCTGAAGTGTGTTAACCTTTGCGGACCCCAAACAGTCCCAGCCTCCAAGAAAATAAGATTTCTCAAGTGCCTGTTGTTGTGGTGCATGTTCTTTCATCTACTCATTTGCCTGTGTTCTCATCTATGAATTGTTCTTTCAAGTCAGCTTTGTGAGGGGAAACTGCCGCCTGTCTTTTCAAGCAATGTGCAGCAGGCATAGTGTGAGCAACGTTTCTGGATGCAGGCAGCTACCGTGCGTTATCACTGACGCCTCAGTGAAAGGTACGGCTCCAAGGCACGTTCATGTGAGTGGCACTAGGTGTGCTCAGCAGAACAAAGCAGAGAGCAAACTCCATAAAGCAAGCACAAAGCAGAATGAGAAGGAAGATCCAGTTAAGGTAGTGGGTTAGAAACCCCTACTGTAACCGGCTGGCAAGGCATTACAGCTGTCTTCCTGAAGTCTCTTAGTCCCTTACGTAATGATGGTTCCTGGAGAGTCCATACACCCCATACATCAGTCCATGCAGGTTTCCTTCCCTTAAAAACCAGGACATGGGGGAAGCAAGGGAGGAGACGACACATGTACTTGTGCTATCACTGCCAGCGGTGGCTGGAACACTCCCAGTTCACCCAGTTTGAATGACAGAAGGATGAACCTTTCTTCCCCTCTGACTACAGAGGATAGGTTGGGCACTTAAGCGGACTCACATAAAGCTGGATAGATCATACCTATGTGTTTACAGTAATCTGAGACAAAAGGTACCTGTTCTAGAGATATTTCATATTCAGTGATTACAGAAAATGCACAGCCCACAGGTAGGTAGGTACCACCTTGCCTCTCTTGCTTAAAAACAGCCATCACTGGAATGGGAAAGGGCAGCTCTAACATGTTGTAGTAACTCTGCTTGGCAGGAGAGGGGACAAGGCAGTGGATAAAATCCTTTGGTGTACCCACTAGAAATTCCAGTTGGACTTTAGGTTAGCAAAACATAGTCACTTGGAGCGGGGCTGTGCCAAGACTCCCAGTTAGCATGCTGCACCAGACTGAAGGATCACGTCTCCCAGGTGTAACTGGAATTTCAGTCAACGCTTTGGAAGTACAGACACGGTGTTCAGTGCTCAGATCTGATATCAGGAATAAATACCTAACAATGACATTGCCAAGTCCAAGAAGAAAGCTTGCCTGTGTCATTTTGACAGTACCAGCATTTCTGGTCCCTTTGTTAACATGTCTGTCATAGATCAAGTGGGCACAGAGGACGGTGTAAATCAGATTCTTCTTAGAAAAATCCTTAGGGCTGAATGTAACTGGCTGCTGTAGGCAAGGTTATATTCTTTTTATACTTACAATTGATTCAATTCAAGGCCAGCTCTCTTTGGCAGTCCTTGATTCTGATATAATTTTGATAGAAGCAGTGAGACAGGGAGTTGGGATACTGCTACTGCCCTCCCATCCCAGCAGGCAAATTCCGGCTCTAGTCAGGGCATCTACTGAAAAGCAAATGAGCTGTACTCTCTAAAATTCTCAGTAGTAAAGCAGTCAGCAGAAAATACACAATGAGACTAAGTGTTGTGGTTGGCTTTTCTAGTAAAAAAAAAGGGATTTTATAATGTATTAGGAACTGGATATTTCATGTACTTTGTTCAGAGAAAGTTCAACATAAAGAAACTATGCAAAGGACTGAAAGAAGACCCGATTTTTGAAAAGACCAAAATGGGACTGAAAAAACAACCCTTTAACTTTGTTATCCCCCTTTCTTCTGCCAAAACTCAATAGAACTTCATCTGAATCCCTAATAAAAATGTATTTCTATCAAAAGTTGCAAGTTCAGTGGGCTGCTTTTCATTTATGCTGTCTCCCCCTAATGATTAGTCTCTGTCAACTTTGCTCATACATCCATTGCTGAGGGAAGAAATATATTTGAAGCTATGGGTATCAAAACTTCAGTGAAATAATAGGTGACAAAGCATTGTTCTTGTCCGACCTCCATCAAGCCTCAAACACCTTCCCTTTCCTTCACTCACTGATCTCCACCAGTGCTGCACGTGACTGAGATTAAAGCCATTTCCCTGGATTTCCAGCATTGCACTCAGGACTTACCCAAAGATCAGTTAAAGCTCCTGGTCATTATCCCCTGCGTTCAAAATTTTTCAAAACAAAACAACTGAAAACAAGCAGGAGTGAAGAGGACCACTCAGTTACATTTCGGGGTGAGCGGAGGAGCTCCAGCCGGTATGTAGCAATCAGGAACTCTATGGCTCTTGTTACCTACTTGCAGGAATATAGGTGGAGGAAAAGCAGAAATGCATCTCTAAAGAACTAACTTTCTTAGCATTTATAAATTACTCTGGGTAGAGGGAATAGGTTAGTTAGGAAAGATCAGGAATTTGAGAACGGAAATCTAAAAGTTTCTGCTTATGCCAGTGATCTCTGTGAAATAGGAGACTGCAACAGCAAAGTGGAGACTCCTTGTTTTTGTAGCTGACCTTGACCTGTCATCTGTAGTCAGAGTGGTTCTATTGGTAAACGTCCCATCGCTTAATACAAGCGGTGCCGTGCACCTTCTATAAACGTATTATGCCGGGGGACAGCAACAACATTGCTAACTCCTACAGCAAGACATTTCACATGCAGAACAGACTGCAATACCCCATTTATTTGGGCCCAGCAGGAAACATATTCTGGTAAATATTAGCTAAGACATAGTTGGGTTACTTTGCTGATTTTAACTGAAAGGACCGAGTGCTATATTATATAACTTGCCTTATATAATCTCCTCTAGACAGTCTGCGATACACTTGCAGCATGCTTTTATACAGGAGGGAATTTTAGTCTTGCTGAAGAGAATCAACACATTTCAGTTGTGTGGGGGAGCAAGAAAGATTTGATGAAGGGACAATTCCTTTGTCATCCTGCCTGAAGAAGGGTGTAATTCTTCAGACTTTTATCTACTTGGGGGTAGCTAAAACAGGGCTTGTAAACAGTCTGAGGACAGCATGTAGGATTTAAAGAGGCAGGAAAAGAATGGTAGAGCTGGGGATTTATTTTCAAGGTTGCAGTCTGGACCATGCTGATTAGCTTGTTGTCATCATCTCTTCTGTGATTGTTATCTGTCGATTTGTATGTCCAGATCCCCATCAAATTTTGAAAGATTTCTAGTGAGGGCTGAATCAGACCTACCAGAATCGTGGTAACGATTTGTCACAAACCTACGTGGAAAGATGGCTAGATTAGAAACCCATTTTTTCCCCCAGATTTCTCTCCTCCACACTTGTTCAGTAGGATTAGGAGCTGACCTATGCCAAAAGCATGCACACGCAGCATAAGATGCACAGGGTGTGGCATCTGGGCACCTCGCGCTGCCTCTGTTCAGATACTGACAGTCAGTGTCCGCACTGCTGCCAAAGAGGATGAAATGAATAGCAATGACAGCTGAAGCTGCACGTTTCCACACACCGGGGAGTTAAACACTGGGACATTTCTGGGAATGGTGTGTTGCACATTAATGTTTTTTTCTTTTGCTCAAACTATGCATTAACATGAACACATTAGTAGCGTGTCAAGAAAATAAAACTTGAGGATTGTTTAGAAAGTGACCTCATTCTCCCCCTTCCTCAGGTACCTGCTTAAAGTTTAACCTTTGTCAGCTACATTCACAACCAATAAATTAGCGGCAAAAGTTTTAAACAGTGAAAAGCTACATTACAAGTGACCTTCATTTTTGTCATCCTGAATTTAATAAGCAGAGAAAGGTGGTTTCACTGTAAGTGCAGAAAAAAGGCAGCTATATAGGACAGGAACAATTCATTCTCAGGGCTGTTGATACAAGCAAGGACATCAAATCACAGAATTTACTTCTGGCTTTACAAAATAATTAATTTTTACTTACTGATAATATTTTCCCTTTGCTACTGATTATGGTATCAAAAGGTAATCTATGGTCCCCATAACCATAACGTCTAATGGAAAGACTTGTTTTAGCCAGCTAAAACATTAGGCAGCTTCTCCAAGTCAATCTAGATGCCTCCAGAGTAAATGAAAAAAAGATTTGCCAAAGAGCAGCTCATTACTTCGTAAGTGTGGAGACAAGACAAGCGGCTCCTCAGAGGGTTCATATTCTTCCTTTACTGGCAATTAGGAGTCAGCTGTACAACTGGCATAGGCAATTACCTAACATTTAAATGGCTGAATCTAAATAAGACAAATTTCACAGTAAACAACTCATGTCAACGTATGTAATCCACTGCATATTCCTATGGATTACTCCCATTCTGGATAGAGGATATCAAGGCTTGAGGCAGCTCAACAGCTCTTCCCACACATAATTCCCACTGAAATCAAGTGAAAATTGGGCAGTCGGTTTTACTATGGTTTGAGCCCAAGTGTTTTGCACCTAGCCGAGATGGAAGCCAGGGTGGGACAGTGATATGACACAGGCTTTTGGGTTAGTAATGTAGCGTCTTCAGCTCGCATCTCAAAAAGTATTTGTAAGTGTTCAGTGCCACCTTTTACTGGGAAGGGTAAAATGGCAGCAAAAAAACAAAAACAAAAACAAGCCAGTAGCAAACAATTACAAAGTTCCCAGCACCGCCTTATCTGAGATGCACTACTAAGTGCCACCTCTTTCTAAAGCAGGCAGCAGCCACAGTAGCTGCAGGTCCCTGAAACATTCAAGTCTCTGCATGGCTGGGGACTTTGTGCCCTTCCAGATGCGGTAAACTCAGAACATCCTTTGTGTGAGTCACCAGGGAGAATAGTTTCCCCTCAAGTTTTTAATTTGAGTTTTTTCTGAGCTGAAGCATTTTGCCCCCAAGAAATGAGATTACAGTACATAGTGAAATTCAGCTACACAAGAAGAATTTTGTTTAACAAAAGGCTAAATAAATAGGCATACAGGGTACATTTCCAGGGTGGCTTAGCTAATCTAACACATCTTCTCTGGCAAGAGAACACATTTTATGCTTGAAGGGTGATCGGCTCTGAAATGAATTATTTCTTCTAAGAACATTCCTAAGTTGTGGGTCAAAATCTGACCCCAGACCAGCCTGTGAACACAGCAGCCGCTAACTACAGTGGATCAACCTCACCCCACGTCTGCATGTCTGAATAACTCCAAACCTGGGAACTTTCCAAATGCAGGCTGATCCAAATTCCAGTCTGAACACATCTGTATTATTCTCCCCATCAATGACTCATATTTCCTGGGTCTCTTGTTAACATGGCCAGTCAAAGGACAAAATTAACAGGGACACAGAGCTGCATTTTCCTTTAAGGGTGGATTTCAGAATCCGACCCTTTTAGTCTTAGCATTACCTTTGTGGTGAGAAAACATCCAACACCCCTGTTGCTGGAATATAATTATTTACTTTATTCTGACCTAATAGACCCAGATTTTGTGTTTCCAGAATTTGAAATTCACACCCTCAAACCCAATCTATAACTATGCTAAAAATAACCGCATTTGCCTGTCTTGATTAGATCTTCTGCACCCTCTATTATTTCTTCCTAAACTCACTGCCTGTGTCACATTCAGGGTCTCCTAATGCCAATGTATGCACACACATAATTCTTAGGTCCCACTTCATCTTCTAGAAAGCAGAAAAACCTCAAAACTCAGCCACTTCCCACCTGGTCTCCCAGTTCATGTCCACAATGAAGTCAGCTGCTTCTCTGTGCCTCTGCTTATTCAGCTGAGCAAGGGACAATGTTAACAGTTGACTGATTCAAAGTTTTGCGAGTTTACTGAGCAAGCCAAAATGATTATTTTTTTTTTCTGGAATGCTCCTTAGGCAAGAATCTGTTAGTTTCCTCATATACTTACTGGAACTTTTCCCCAGTAGCAAAGGGAAAATATGCAAATGATGTAACTTTTTCCTAAGCAAGCGTCTTGAGACTTCGTCAGGCTTTACTTCTTGCCCGCAGGTAAATGAGACCTGCATTACCCATAATGTTTATTACTTCTCATTCTCCAGAGCACTATCAGCAGAGGGAATGTTCAACTACCTCCGGAAACGCTTTACCAGCCACATCACAGAGCGAAGCCGGCGAAGAGCAAGGCTTGTTTCTAAAGATGGAAGGTGCAACATAGAGTTTGGCAATGTAGAGCAGTCAAGGTTTGTCTTTTTGGTTGATATATGGACAACTATCCTGGATCTGAGGTGGAGATACAAAATGACTATCTTCATTTCAGCATTCTTAGGCAGCTGGTTTCTTTTTGGTCTCCTCTGGTATGTTGTGGCCTACATACACAAAGATCTTCCAGAATTCAACCCTTCCATAAATCACACCCCCTGTGTTGAGAATATCAATGGTCTGACTTCAGCTTTCCTGTTTTCCCTGGAGACCCAGGTAACCATTGGCTATGGCTTCAGATGTGTCACAGAACAATGTGTCACTGCCATTTTCCTGCTCATCTTCCAGTCTATCTTGGGGGTAATCATCAATTCCTTTATGTGCGGTGCCATCTTGGCCAAGATATCAAGGTCCAAAAACCGGGCTAAGACCATCACCTTCAGTAAGAATGCTGTCATCAGCAAACGTGGTGGGAAGCTCTGCCTCCTAATAAGGGTAGCAAACCTCAGGAAGAGTCTGCTAATTGGGAGCCACATCTATGGAAAACTCTTGAAGACCACCATCACCCCAGAAGGAGAGACAATCATTTTGGACCAGGTCAACATAGAATTTATAGTTGATGCTGGCAATGAGAATCTCTTCTTCATTTCCCCATTAACTATTTATCATATCATAGACAAGAACAGTCCATTCTTCCACACAGCAGCAGAAACCATTCTGCAGCAAGATTTTGAATTGGTGGTGTTTTTAGATGGCACTGTTGAAGCCACCAGTGCTACCTGTCAAGTGAGGACATCTTACATCCCAGAAGAGGTGCTCTGGGGTTATCGCTTTGCTCCCATCGTGTCCAAGACCAAAGAAGGGAAATACAGAGTAGACTTCCAGAACTTCAGCAAGACAGTGGCTGTGGAGACTCCACACTGTGCCTTCTGTCTCTACAATGAGAAAGAAGCTAAAGCCAAAGAGAAGAAAGGTTATGACAATCCTGGTTTTGTCTTGTCAGAAACCAGTGACACAAAAATGTAGCTCCAAATAGTTACCAGACTGGACTTCTTTTCATAATGAATTCAATCTTGAGAAGATTAATAACTTAGTAAAACAGAAAAGAAACACGGATTTGTTTTAACTGTAAAACAGCATTCATCTTCTCATAAGCCTCAAATCAAAGAGGACCCGCACACCAGTGATCTCCAGAACACTATTTAACTATGCTATATATTTCATAGAATTTTTATTTTTATACCTATGGGACATTTTATGAAGCTGCTAAGTTGGAGTGTCCAACTAACCTAAGTTCCCAGAGGCATGGAGGTCTTAAAAAGCCTGAAAAGATGGAGAGAAACTTCAAATCATGCTAAAGATGCACAGATGTCAGAATGAGAACATGAAAAGAAGAGACAGAAGGTAAATATGAAAAAAATACAAAGGGACTTAGGAGCCAAAATCTCCAAAAAATGTATGTTTCTGGTTGCCAAAGTCCTCTGTGAAAGCAGACTCTTTGGCTCCATACCACTTGAGCACTTTCAAATATTTTCAAACAATCCCTTCTTTCTTTGAGGCTGGTACATCTACAGAAATGGAGCACTAAGGGATAGGGCATGCTTGGGAAGGTAGTTGAAACAACAAAACTTGGCTTGGACCATCCTGCTGCATCTACAACTTAGTTAAAAAAAAAAAAGCTTCTCTTCTGTGAAAGCCTCTGATTCCTTTCAGGGAAATAGCTAAATGTAGAAGAAGTAGAAGGTGAAAAACAAGCAGAAGCAGAGACAACCACAATGGGAGAAGAGGAATTTTGCAGCTTATTCTTAATTGTGTCATACTTCAGATACTCTTCTCTCCATTTCCGCCAGGA
Organism: Anser brachyrhynchus; assembly: GCF_964034855.1. Taxonomy (NCBI): domain Eukaryota; kingdom Metazoa; phylum Chordata; class Aves; order Anseriformes; family Anatidae; genus Anser; species Anser brachyrhynchus. The sequence continues at coordinate 6,706,215 of NC_137718.1, forward strand.
GGTGACTACTTGTGATATATTGGAAATCTCTGAAGACAATTGTCCAGAAAGAAGGTGAGCTGCAGTGGGGAGATGAATACATCGATTTCTTCATGCCTGGCAGAAAAGCAGTTCTCTGGGAAAAGACAGGAAACTCCCAGCAATAGATGTATCCTTCAAAAAACCCATAAAACAAATACCAATGATCTCTTTCTTTGAAGAATGAAAGTATTCTTAAAACAAGAACACAGGAAAGATGCAGAGGTTCCCTCACCATCAACTTCAGGTTTAGTTCCAAATGGTTCATCTCACTGCAGCAAAATGTGCACCTCTATAGCAAATGAGTCCTGCTCAGTGGTAGCTAAGTAGTGGTGAACATTTTCCTGGTACAATTTTTGACATTTAAGTTTCAAATACAAGATGCTTCAATAGCTTTTTGGTGAATTTCCACATCCTCACAGCTTTTGTTTTCCCAACTAGTTCTTTTGCTGAGAGTCCAAGTGACAGACCAAAGAGGGAGGTTTTTTGGGAACTCTTCCAGTGATGTAACTCAGCTCATCTATTTTCACCACTGTGGTAAAACAGAAGGGCCTTTTAAAATGCTGTTGGACTGAGTGGTTTTTAAAGAAAGGGAGAATTAAGCAGTGAAATGATAAGACAATTCTGTAAATGAATGGACTGTGAGAGTAGAAATATAAACATCTGGAAACCAAGACTGTTCAGGTCTCAGCCCCAGTGCAGCATCAACCCCTTTGTTGGTTCAGAACAAATCGCTGTGTTTCCTAGTTGCCATCTGTAATGTGGGACAAAGTACTTCAGCTGTACAAAGAACAATGTTAAGAACAATTGTGTCACTAAAGCACTTTAAAAGCCAATTCTCAACCGTCTCACAGTCTTTCCTCTCTTCAAGGCATGGCTGTTACACCCATCTTCACTTCTAGGTGGAAAGGTCAGCACAAAGCTCTGTTCCCAGCACGGGTCACAACCGCTGAATACGGCTGCCCGACAGCTGGCTGCAGGGCATGCTGCAACTGCCAGCAGAGATCTTTAAGGTAATTCACAGACATTGCCCAACATCTCAAGTGTACTGATTTTGCAGTCTTGCAAGCACTGCCAACTGTAAAACTCTTTTTACAGCCCCAATCAGCACAGCATCTGAGCCCCCCCGACCATTAGTGCCTCGCGGACCGTCTAGAAGGACAGTCATTATCGCCCACGTGGAGTGGCACGGCAAAGCACAAGCAGGGAGCGATTAGCAGCTATCCACAGAAATCTAGGAGTAAGCAGGGAAGTGGAATGAATTCTCAAGAGTGCCTGGCTTGTCTGCACCAAAAAGGCTACTTCAGTGCTTCTCAGCCCTTCCATAACTGCTGCTACATTTCCTTTGCAGACTTCCTGCACAGTTGCCCTGTGTGTAACTTCCCTGGAAAGCAGTACTGTCAGCACTCAAGGCTTACAAGTCACACCCCTCACCCCTGGGAGAAGAGACACACCAACGGGCCCCTAACTGAAGAAGACAGTCTTTACTGCACAGAAAAAACAAATTAGCCATAAATCCATTTAAATAATCCATTTAAGTTCAATCCACCTCGACAGTGAGGTGACAGGGATGAATCCTGCTTTCTTTAATGAAAGTTGGTCTGCGATGTTAGTGCTAGGGAAAAAAAGTAATCAAAGACTACTCTAGTGCCTGTCCAAGGGCAGCACACATCCTCCAAGTCTTAAAGGATTTCTAAACAACGCACTTTTGGGCACCTCCCTTGTAAAGCTATCTCACAATCCTAAGTCTGTAAGCTCTTCATGAGACAGCTTTCCCAGCCTTTTCCCCTATGCCTCTACACCACACGTGTGAGATGTTATTCTACGCCTAGAAGCACTTAGAGCTACCACGACTCAAACCGAAGACAGTTGATCCCACTGCAAGGATTGCTCGGTCTGAATCCCCACCTGATTGCTGTTTGCCATTGATGACTCTGAACGCCATCTGATGTTCACACCTTCTGGCTGTTCGGTTGTACCTTGCTCAACAGCCACCTTGCTGCCTACGGTATCAGAAAGGCGACTGTGTCCTTTCACGCTTTAGCACTACAGAGGTGGAACCGGCTGCTGCATGAACAGAGACAGCACCGGGGGGACATACCCCAGGTCGACAGGACCATGGCTGAGCTACCAAGCTTCCTTGGAGAGGGATCATACTGGGACTGAACTGGGAATCTAGGAGTGAAGCCCTCTTGCTGACTGTCACCTCAGGAAGCGGCTGCCAGCGCCGCCTGCCCACGGCGCAGCCGGCAGGAGATAGAGCCCTGCAGCAAGAGAACAATGAGTGGAATTTCCTCTTTCTGTCCAGAGAGGGCTGTTTGTCACCAGAGAGATAACGTCCCAGGGCAGGGAAAAAAGGTTATCGGGAGACATGCCGCACACAGTGCCACTCAGGACAGACTCCATAGGAAATCTATTTTGGGGGCTGTCACCCATACTGCCATTAAAAGAAAGTTCAGTTAAGAGGATGAAAATAAATTTAATCTTGCTAAGCAGAAGTGGCTGGAGGGAACCACAGATCCGATACTGGAAAACAAAGACTGGTTTCTTTACCCGTGACAGCGTTTCATTTTTGCCTCTCCACAGCACTCTTTTCTAAAGCCTTATGGTTCTCTTCTCCCTCCCTGTCTGTCCATCCAGTCTGCAATCTGTCCATACTGTAGCAGAAACAATTAGCCCTTTCCACAACTAGTCCTTTCCACACAGTGGGGTATGACGCAGAGGCTAACAGCTGGGTTGGTATAAAGCAAAGCAAGTCTCTTTCTCTTCAGGAGAGGAAATCAGACCATGTACTTACTGCTGGATTAAGGCCTAAAGGGTTTAGCTGTGAAAGTGCTAGCCAAGCAGCTAAGCTTGGGAATAATGTGTCTACACTAAACTTAATTTATCTTCTCATTTCACAAACAACATGTTTCTTCTACTGTATTTATTTTAAACATTCATTCAAGCTGTGCATAATATTTCAATCATTTTGAAATAGATTTACCCCCCTGCTGGCAAATGAATACGGCATCCTGCTGACTGCTGGAGAAAGGGCCATGAATTAAAATAACTGCTTTTAGTAAACTGACACGTGCCGGTTAGCTGTCTCCACACACCCTTTGGTAGTAATGGGCAAAGAGACCCCTAAATAATAATAATAATAATAAAACAAACCCGGGCAAACTGTTTAGATACTCACACTGCCTCGCATCGTGGGAATGTGGCACACCACTGCTAACCAGCTCACAGCAACTGCCTGGATAACTTCTGCATGTACGTGCTCCTTGTAAACTCAGCTACTCCCCCATAAACGAGTCAGCAGTGTGCAAAGCCCCGACACAAATGAGAGCAGCTGAGGTGTCACAGCCTCCTTCCTCTCCCCAGGCACCAAACTGATGTGGTTAGACACAAGTGAATTCAGCTGGGGAGAGCCTTTATTTCCCTCTCCCTTTTATTTTGCCCCCTTCAATTCACCCCTGCCTTGAACTGTCATGGTGCAGGCCCAATGCTTGTTCCCCACACGAGCAGAGGGAAACCACAGCACGATGCAAGGAATGTGAGCAGAGCCCCTGCTGTAGCACGGATGTGGGAAACAGAGAAAGATCCTAAACCCTGCAGTGAATCTGTGCCCACAGCTTGCTGCTGCAGCCTGGGGAACCTCTATGACAGCACTGTCACTGGTCCTAAATCAAGTATAACCCTGTGACGATTTCACTGGGACAAGAGTGAGGAAGGCTAAAGCCCTCTCCCCACAGCTGTGCGAATACACAACATGTTTCCCGAGGCCAAGCTGACATTCCTGTGGTGGAAGCATCTGCCGGGTAAAGCTCATGACTTGAATAAACTCTCCGCTGCACGAGAAAGGCAAATTCTCCCCGTTCCAGGGAGCTGGACGGGCAAGGGGAGGCTGCAAATGAGACAACCTCTTTCCACCTCCCATCTGCAAACCGCTAGCCAGCTTGAAGCACGGAAAGCATTAAAACCCTTGCCCTCCCGGGTGCCCACATCCCACGTAAGGTCTGCAGCTCAGAGACGAAGTTACCGCAGAGTTCTGGTAAGAAAACCAGCCAGCGGGGCAGGCTAGGATGCTGAAGCCCGGACAGGGGAGCTGTCAGACCGAGCTGAGCCATCCCCGAGGTGTCTTCTGTCCTCTGGCCGCTGGATGGCACCCCTTCCCTCCGGATCAGCTCCGCAGCCGGCCGGGAGCCCGAGCAGGCAGGCCTGAGCTTCGCGTTGGCAGCGCGGCCGGGTTAACGCAGCGAGCCGTGGCAATCTTGAAAGAGCAAAGCAAGAATTTATTGGAAGCGTTCCTTATTTTATTACACCAAGTTTAATGCATTTAGTGACTTATTTTTGGCACGAGCTCTGCTCGCTGGATATATTTAGCCACTTCACAGAAGTGCTGGGAGACTTAATTCACTGCAATGAATTCGGAGGTGGTGTGTAAGTGGAGGGCTGGGGGCTGTAAACATCACGTCCGCAGTGGCACCTACAGCACCCTTAGCAGAGCCTACGGTAGGTGAGGCGGGTTAGTAACGGCGAGGCTGGGTCTGGGGAGACCTATATTCCTTTTGTGACTGTTCTGGAACTCCAAGCGAGTCGCATTCCCTGCTTGGAGCCTCAGTTTCCCCAGCTGGAGAGAAAAAAATAAAAAAGGCAAAAAAAAAAAAAAAAAGAAAAAAAAAAGCAGCAAAACAGGCCACCTTGGGAAAGCTTTGAGTTCTAGCTCTGTGTTAGTTTTGCAACAGTGCCCAGAAGTGCCTGCTCAGCTGCAGCCCCCCTCTGATTTGGGAGTGTTTCTGGTACGCTGCAGAGCCTACAGAAACTCGCACAAAGGACTTGCTGCCACCGTAGCGATGTTCATAAACCATTATGTGACTGGGTGGTGTCTCCAGAAGTCCGAATTACGAACTTCCGTGCTCCTGTGCTGGGAGCTTTTACCAACACGACCAAAAACTCCTCCCCAGCACCCAGAGGGGAAGGCACTGCCCGGTGCCCCCCGCTGACCACCACATGCCCCTTGCCCAGAGGGGAGCAGGCACAAGCAGCCGGAGCTGTGGGACGGGCAAGGAGAGGCTTGTTGGAAGGGGGCAGCCGCCACCCGCCCCACTGGGCAGTTTGGGGCCACTCTCCCCCCTCGCTGGGGAGATGAGCAGCCGTTGACTGCTCCCTCAGTGCCCCCCTACACTCCGCTGGGGTTTGGGGTGGCTTCAGGCAGGCCCCAGCACCCCAAATTATCCTCACCAGGCTGGTGGTGCTGATACCCCAGTGTCTGTGGAGCCTGTGGGTTTTGTGGTGGCCCCAAAATTGAGGCACAAGAGCTTTAAGGTTCAACCCCTCCACGAGGAGCAGCTGCCTGAAACAGAAACACCCTCCAGTCTGTTTTAGCTCACGGTTGCGGTATGTTGGTCCCCAGAACCCGAGCAGGGGCTGGGTTATTTCCAGCACCAGCTGCCACCCCTGCGTGGGGGCACCAGGACCCCAGTGCTGGCGCTCCAGGGCCGGGCAGCGCTGCCCTCCCCGCAGGGCTCAGCACCCAGGGCCGCTGCGTGGGCTCCTTGGCTCTGGTGCACGGGGCTTTGCAGCAGCAGGGAGGGTGAAGTAAGTCCAGCTCCAGGAGACAGAAAGCTAACAAAAAGCCAAAGCAAATAACAAGTTTGCAGCAGTTCCTGGAAAGGAAGAAGAAACCTCTTGTGTTGAAGTAGCTGCGCATCGAACTGCCAGAGTCCCTGTGCTCCTTCTCCTCTAGCAGTTACAACCAAATGTAAGAAACACAGCTCCTTTTTGGCCTGCTCCCTAGCCATGGGGATAAGGAGCAGGTAAGTCCCCTCAGCAAGAACACTTGCCCTGCCCAGCAGACCTTTCGGTGTGTTTGCTGTGGCCATTCACGCTGGTTGAAGTGGCTGCTCAGCTGCGAGCACACCTGGCCCTCGCTGACACACCTGCTCGCCCAGGGCCTCGGTGGGGGCAGCTCCTTCCCCGCTGCTGGTGAACGCGAGGTGAAGAGCTGATGAGGGATGCTGTGGTGGCCTCAGAAAGCTGCCTTTCCTTCTTACCTGAATTTCTTTATAGTAGGTTTAATATTGGGGTCTGTTTGCTAACCTTGGAGCCTGAAGAGTTGAATTTTGTCAAGGATCTCTGAGATGTTCCTTATCTGACAGAATAGTGTGAATTTTATGTGCAGGGATTTCTACTTCTACAGATGAAAATATTAACACGTAGGTTAAATTAGTTCTTTGTGTGACCTTAGCCTCATTTCTTTTCTAATATGTTAGAAAAGCGTGAGCTTTATTTGCAAGGAGTTCTGCTTTTACAGATGAAAATCATAATATATGAGTTATGCTAGGTATTGTGCAAAAGTATACAAATAAGGTCTTTGAAGTGAATTTATAAACCACAGTCTCAGATGTGCCTCTAGACTACAGCTCTAATTAGCACCAAATGCAGCAACGCTCAGTTTGATGTGGGAGAACCTACTTTGTTAGGAAGCGGGCTGAAGTCTAACAAACTAATTTCACAGATGTCATTAAAAATACTATATCAGCATAACAAGGCAGCTTGTAAAAATCTGTTATTGTAATAGCATAATAAAGTGAAGCTGGCTCCCTTAACCCAGAATCTGCAGACCAATGGCTCCTTGCTTGGGATAGTAGGGGTGGGAAACGGCAGCTGGGTTCATCAGTGCTTTTACTACAAAGCTTCAGGCATAGTCATTTGCTGTCACTGTGGACATTAAGAACGCGTATGAAATATTATCAAATAAGTCCAGCTTCCCATTAAATATTTGCACCAACAGAAGTTATAGCAGATTTCCCATGTAGTTAATGTCTCATTAAGACTGGAAATCAGAGACGCTTGCTGGGCAGAAGAATGACAAATCCTTCCTTTCCTAATGACAATAATTTTTACACTGTAATATATATATGAATAATATATACATATAAATAATTTATATAAACACTTCCTCTTTACTGATGGGAACGTCTTAGAATGGGGAAATCCCTCTCCATTGCAAAGATGCCTGTTAGAAACCCACAGTTGTTTAGAAATTGACCTTCAGGGTTCAAATATAATTCTTAGGTGTAGGAAATCAGTAAGCAGTCTCAGATAATGCCAGGTGCTTCCAAGGAAAGTCTGCCACGTGTGTGCATAGACGATGGCTTCCATGGGCCTTTATTCTCGTTCACAGCCGGCCTATGAGCATTGTAGATAGCAGTAATCTCAGATGCTTGACACAGGAAGAATTTGGCATCTCCTAACTTAAAGCATCTAACAAGTGCTTAAGGAGGGGCCTTCATCCTCTGGACTAAGGAGTGATCAAGTGGGAATAAAAAGGGTTCTCCAAAATATAACTGAAAGCAGGTTCTAAACCTGGTATCTGTAATTAAGCAGTAAGAATAACTTTTTGTTCTCCCTTCCCAGGTTCCTCTGATATGCAGACACTGAGGCAGGTACATCTCAAATATAAAAACCTGTGGGATAGAACCCAGCCAAAGGAGCTCTGAGACTGTAAGGCCATCACAGCTTCTGCTTACTCTATAAGCTGCAACACTTAGAGAAGGTGACATACAAAGCTAATTCTAGTTTTGCATATTTAAGCTAGATCCCATTAAATGTTTGAATTTGGGGAGCAGAACAGAAGTACTGGGTGAATACTACACCACTAGAAAATAATAGCTAAATTACCACTCATTTCAATGGGAGCAGGGCTTCCTGGTGAGGTCTGAGTTCTGAACTTTGATGCAGAGATGATTTTCTGCTATCCCAGTTGCCTCATGTCTCACAATCACATGATCCCAACCATCTGTTTTGTAAACTTTCTGATTTAAGCTTGAAATACTTGAATTCCATCTGCCTTGTCCTCCTGGGAAAAGCAAAAAGTAGCTTTAGTACCATCACATTCCTTGTTTATTTTCTCTCAGTTTGTCCCAGAAACTTGTGTTGGGAGGGGAAATCCCCCCTTATCATCCCTAGGGCTTCCAACATTGCAAAGTTAGCCTGCTTCTGGGGGTACAAATGGGCTGCTCCACTTTATGTGTTATCTATCACTTGTTCTTCACCTGAGGAATGCGAACTATTAAGATTTTATGAAAATGCTAAAACATGCCTGGGGAAGTGTCCCACTGGTCTGAGGCTGTCTAGCACTCTGGTGTGAGATCTCTCTACTCTACGATCTCTTTATCTCTCTTTTTTTTTTTTTTTTTCATGAGAATGCAGCCTGCAGTGGGCTGCAAACTCTGTCTAAAGCTAAATATTAGCAAATACTAGCAAAGATTAGTATCAGCAAGTACCCTGAAGAGAGGGATGAAAAGAGACTCAAGGGACCTGAGCTGTGGTGGATGCTGTTCCATCCTTGTCAAGCCAAGCTCCTCTGAGATGCTGCAAGATGGACAGCCAGAAACAAATGCTTCTCAAATTGTTGGTCGTTTTCAAAAGAGGTGATTTTTTTTTTTTCCACCAAGGATGCTGCTGGCCAGATTTTGCTGTCAAAGACATCTTCTTGCTCTGATAACCTTCAGATTCTGCCTCTAGGCATTTTTGTGCAGTCTCAGTCTTCAAATTTTCCTATAGCAGGCAACCAGGCAGGCACATTGTATGAGAAGAAAATACTTGATACTTGATGATGCATAGCCAGAATGAATCCAGATCACACTGAAGCAAAAAACAATAGAGACATGCAAAAAACACTCACTTTTATGGCTAAATTGAGCAACTGTGGCTGAATACACAAAGGGAACAGCTCTGTGGTGGTTGAACACACTCTTTAACATAACTCTTTTTCATAGCCCAGGCTTGCTAATTAAGCCGGTGAAAGCTATTGTACTAGAAACTTAGCAACAAAAGGTTGTGTGTGGAGGAAGGAAATGGTGTACTTGTGCAGTTATGTATTTCTAAGGGTTTATCAAATCTGCAGAAAGATCAAGCTATCTCTCAGGACCACCGTGTGTCTGAAAAAATACAGGAAGTGCCTTTGCCTGACCTTTATACACAATCAGAAGATTCCTTGGCGGTGCTTGTTTTTGCAGACTCTTACTCCATCTCAGGAATGCTTTGGAGCACTGGGTTTCCCTGGGGTTTGGGGTTAGGTGAGAAACATGAGCAGACAGGCAGGCTGGTAATACACACAGCATTGCACATATACGTTCTGCCAACGGCTTGTTGAGTACCCTGAGGAGTGAGCAGTCGGAGATGTCCATTAGGTCGGTTGTGGCGCTCGCAGGGAGGCTGCATGTTCCAGCACTCGGCACAGGGCTGTGACCCAGTCGCTGGGGCACTGGGCAAGGGCCTGCTCACAGCTCTGCCACTGTCCTCATGCAAGACACTTCGCCTCCTCGAGCTCCAGCTACTCCATCACGTTCTCATTCTCTCTCTCTCTCTCTCTCCCCACATGGACAAAAGATGGAGCCTAGGTTTCTGATTTAGACACTTCAGTACCTAAATTAGGTCTGATAAACACCGGCTCCAGAGACACAAATTTTCTGGAATAAGAAGTTGATATTATTTTACAGTGATCAGGATGATGATTGCTACTACTATGGAGGTTTGTTGTTTTCCTTTTAGTTGAATTTAATTTAGATGCAAGTTCATGATCTTTCAGCAGGCATGAGAGGGGAGGGAGAGAGTGGGACAATATGATGCCTTAGAGAAGAAAACCACCATTTATTTTGTCACATTTTTTTACATCATCTTCTTCATACAACAGTTTCATTGTAACACTTAATACATTTTTAAAAAACACCAAGATTACTTGCAAAATTATATATATTTTAATATCCAAAAAGTACATTGCATATATATAGTAGCAAAAGCCCCATTTCCATGGGTAATTTCTTCATACTTAAATTTTGCGATTATTGCAGTAATGTTACTTATACACATCCCAAAAGCACTAAGACCTAAACTGATTAGCTTGATCTTATTCTTCCTTTTTGTTAAATAATGGCATCAGTGCTTCTGTTTAAAGTTATGAGCAGACTATAATGTTCTGGTTTCAGGCTCTCATCCTGCAATCGGATGCACATGGACCAAATCTTGCACACACACAGAGTCCCAGAGGTTATGTCTAGATTAGATATTTGTGATCCTGTTAATTGGTTGCCGGTTAATACAAGTTAGCTAATAGGTTATAGATGTAAGTCTAACCCGTGATAGACATCTGTTCTAAAACATGAATGATTGTGGTTTACCCTTCTGTTTATGGCACCAAACCACCATTTGTGGATCATCAAATTAGCACGTGCAAAATTAGAGATGGCTGAGAATTTTCAAATGTTTAGCATTTAAATGAAAACCCATAGCAAAAGTCTTCAAAAGATGTCGTGAGAAGTATTTGATAATTTTCCCTGTGAAGTGGTTAAAATGTTTCCAAAGTTCCAGATTTTGGTGAAAAATAATCACAAAATATTGAAATAGGTCACTTTAAAATGTCAATGTATGTTTTCAATCAGCTTCAGTAGAAACATGTTAACTAAATGGAGTTAATTTGCAAACAACTATGACAGGCTAATACAAGAAAAAAAAATCTACTCTAGACAAACCCAGGAAATCTGGAAGGTTTCTGGCTAATTTGGGAGTCAATTATGGATCCAATTGCAGGATCAAGACTATCTCCAACAGATACATTACTCATGTCTTATTTTTTTATTTTTTTAGCAAAAAAGTACAAAGCTACAGCCCAAATGTACAGATTGGAAAGATGTACAAATTACATTAAAAAAAAAAACAACAACAAACGAAAACAACCCACAAACAACTGAGCTGATAGTAAAAAACAAACCTGCATTTGTGACCGAGGTCAACTCGTTTTATTTAATCTCTCTTTTAAAACTGTGAGATATAGGGAAAAATAACTCTGCATAATTTATACAGTAATTTGCCTTCTGATTTGTTGACCCTTTGAATGACGGTCTGACAAACGCACAGCGTTCGCGAATCGGTAGCATTTAGCGATCCCTAAGACTCTGGCAGAGCTCAAGGGCCTGCTGTCATTTATTTTACTTCACTTTTGCTTTCAAAGAATGTCTGTGCTTGATATTAGGTTACTTTTTGTTCTGGTTTCTGATGTTTCTGGAGTTAATACACAGTCTACTGAACTTGTACAGCCTAGAAAAGTTCCTTCAATGCCCTTTACTTCTTAAAATATACATGTACATATATATATATGAATATATATATTTTCTTAATTTCCAGTTGGGTGAAAATCCTCATCTGCCTTAAAGCTAAGATTCCAGTTGTAGTCCCCTGCAGCCCAAGGTCCTCGTGACTTTATGGTCAAATTGCCTACCCTCTTCAAAGTGAGAAAAAAAAATGTAGTCATCTTTTCCTAAGACCCACAGTTGGGTCTATGTCTTGTCAACCTCCTTTGAATTCTTAAAAATTTCTGTCATCAAAAAGCTAATAATCATTCCAGGTAATGGTGAATAATCTTCATAGTCAATTCCTACAGAGGACATAAGCATTAAAAAAAAAAAAAACCCACAAAGAAAATGCAGAGTACTGGCCCAAAGAAGCATCCATCTCTCAGTTCAAGACACAAGAGGCAAAGTTACAAAAGTAAAAGGGTTGATCCAGGAATAACCAATATCCAGTTTTAATTCTTGCCCCAGAAAGGCCACAATTATCCATTAAGGGTCCCCCCAAAAAACATAAAAATACCAGAAGTAAAGAAAAAGTCCAATGAGACTGATTAAGGCCACTCGAAGATAAAAGCATCTAGTAATAGCTGCCCAAGTGTGGTGATACATGGGCGTTGGGATGGCGAGGGACGTTGGGGTTTGGATAAATGCTTCCTGCAGGGGAGGTCCAATAAGGTGAGGCAGCTCCAAAGAAACTGGATGATGTGACAGGCATAGAAGAAGGGTGTGGAGGTACAAAGTTCACCTTCTGCTGATGGGCATGGTAAGAAGGCATGTAGGAGAGATCTGATGGATACTTGTACATTGACGATTCAGTGGGATGAGGCTGGAGAGCCTGGGCAATGCCATGAAAGTCAAATTTGTAGGCATACCTTTTGCCATGCACTTTGGTCATAATGTTCTTATCATAGTAGTATCGGAGGGCTCGGCTCAGCTTGTCATAATTCATATTGGGCTTGCTTTTGCGTTCTCCCCAGCGCCGTGCCACTTCATCAGGGTCCGTCATCTTGAATTCCCCATTGGTCCCTTCCCATGTGATACAGCTGGCGTTGGAACTGTCCGACAGCAACTCGAGGAGGAACTGCCACAGTTGGATCTGCCCGCTCCCTGCGAGAAGCAAGCCAAAAGGAAAGGAAATGACATTGTGCTTCCTGCTTAAAAGCAAAGACAAAGGCAGGAAACAGAAGGACTATCTCGATCTTTACTGGGAACTGCTCCTTCAAGCCTTAGAAAATCTTACGTAGGAATGGATAAACTATTCCCAGCAAACAAGTTAGTCAACCCTTTGTTCTGTTTATGAGTTTGAGGTCAGATTAGATTTCATAATGGTCGCCTTTGGCCTTAAAATCTTTGAGCTATTCATAAACAGGCCTTTTCCCGAGCATAGTGTTCTGCAAAATTTTTCTCTGAATGGCTGACAGTGTATTTCAAGTCTGAATTGCTTACTCTTTACCATAGATATTGTTTTGGATACTTACAGTTTATTTGCCAGTTGGTAATCTGAGATACATAAGATTATTTCTTCCCCAGATGAGATGTTTTATTTGGTGTAGTTATACTAACAGTAAAGGTAAAGAACCTTATGAGGGTGTTTCCTTCGCTATTGCCTTCAGACATTACATCAGTAAGCAAACAGTATCAGTGCAAAATGGCTATAGTTGGCCTGGCCCTCTCTAATGATTAAGCCCAATTTTTTGAATTTCCATTACTACTCCTGAGCAGTATAGGAGTTTGTTTAGTTCAAGCAAGATTTAGGCAACATCTTAGTCCCCAAAGCCAGGAATTGTTTCCTTCATATGACCTGCTGGGGACAGTCACTATGCTGTGACTTTCAGAGATGTTTTGTGCCTTCCCTGCTCTTAATCCGCAGCAGACACTGGAGAACAAACCTGCGCTGCAAATCTGAGAGAGTAGGAATTAAGTCCCCTAAAAGGCTCCTCTTTGGGAATACTAGTTTGGGGTAAGAACATTCAGGATGGTGATTTTATCCTGATAAAGGTGGTATCACACCACTTTCCTTACATTACTGTGATGATTTTTGCAAAAGCAGTTGTGAGGCCATAACTACTAAGACCCATGACCCTCACAGCCTACCCCAAAAGCAGACAGCTACTCATTCAGTACAGACTGGAGCAGTAGATCACATGGAAGTGACAATGGTGGTCTGGAATTTAAGAGGAACTTACCTGGATTGGCAAGACGGCTACTGGTAGGCCCCAGGATTTGATAGGGATCTAAAAAAAAAAAAAAACAAACAACACAAAAGCTATTTAAAAACCTGTCTCATCAAAAAGAAACAACAATTCATTATTATTTATTCTAGAAACAAGATCAAATGTTCACTTTCTTGCTTCACTTGTACTGCCTTTTCTCCTAGGCTATGGAACAGACCTGATGTGTCTATTTCTTTTTTAGCAATCAACCACCCATTATTTATGGAATCCAAAATGGCACTGTTGTTCTGACAGTGGTTTCAGACTTCCCTGCTTTCAAAGATCGTAATCTCTTTGGACATACCCTACACTTATGTGTCAATTAGAACATTTAGCTGCGTGGAAAAAAAACAAGTGTGGGAGAGCAAAGAAGTAACAAATCAGAAGCAAATATATTTCTTATAAAAATAGCTGGTCAACAGAAGAAATTTTCAAATTCACTTGTTAACTGTCTAGCTTGCTTCTCTCTGAGGTCAAGGAAAAGTTCACCCAACTCTCCCTTGCTGAAGCAAACAGAACATTAGACAAATGAGAGTAACAGGAGTTTTATCACTGGCTCCAATGAGGCTGAGTGTTTCTTGAAAACTCCACGATGCATTTATTAGGAATGAATTCCTTCCCTTTTTGTGGGGCCTCCTCAGCTCTAATGTCTACACTTCTCCTTTGCTTCCCTCTGGTTTTGGTGATTTGGATCTATAGCATTTGCTCATGGATTGAAATGATGCCAAACGAACCAACCCCCTAAAAAAAAAAAAAAGATAGAAAGCAGCTGTGCAAAGCAAAGAAGGTGGTGTTTAGCTTTTCAAAGGCCCCTCGGGAAACTAGAAGGAAACACTACTGCTCGCTGTCCAGCAGGGTTTGCTTTTCTTATTCGGTTTTCTTTGACGCTGGGGAACCCCATGATTCTGTTTGGAGATGCTTCCATTGAACATCACTGCAACAGAGGTGAGGGGCTAGTGAGCAGGCACTGCACTGCTGCAGCATTAACAGCTCCGTGCCTTTAACTGCTTCAGGACCCATTGCACTGCATATCATGATGCTTCAAAGGAGATGCAACTGATGCTAGGCACTGCATGTGACTCAGCTCAAACAAGGATGTTTCTTTTGAATGGGGAAGGACAATGTGGTAAAATAGAAACAGTTTGGAACAATTGCTGTCACTGCTGGGTCACAGTTGACTCATAATTCTAAGACTTCCCTGTAAGGGTCTGCATGTTTGTCCTGTGTCCATGGTTGTTGCTGGTTGACACATTTATTCTCCTAATCTAGTACAGTTACTTAGCAAATGCAGTGGTGACACAATCAACAGTTACCTGGCTGGGGCCGTTGCTGTTCTGTTGTCTTATTCACATTTTGCGTCCCTGCAACAGGAGGGCCTGTAAAAACAGGAAAGATCTTATATGTACTAGAACAGACAGGGAGGAATGGTCAGAGAACAAGACAAGATACATTGAACAGGAATAATAGTGACTGGGAAGTTTTCTAATCCCAAGAGCTGGTATTTTTGAGATTGCACTAGAAAAATAAGAGGTTTCACTGGAAACTTAAAATTTCACTGTAAAATGAAAATATGTAGACTAGGCAAGGAAAAATATTATGTAGATACCTCATTCATTTTCTGTCTTTTATTATAACTTAACTCCCATTCTAGTTTAGATACATGCTTTGAACAGGAATTGGAATTCTTTTAATGTATAAATTCTGACCTACTTCTATGTCGGAACTTCTTACAATATTTCTTTGGAAATGGGAATACTTTTTTAAACCAACCTTTTTAGATGAACAAGTTTTGGTTTTATTAAATCAAACATTTAGTTGAAAATATCATGGCCATTTCTATAAATCACTTCAACATTAACATCTGTTCCTCTTCTTCATATCATTTCTTGTAACAGAAAACTGTAACTCAAAGACTAGTCTTCACATTTAGAGCACATGTAGTTCACAAAGCTGCAAAGCAAAGGAAGCATAATCTGACAGCCAGGTTCTGCCACATTTATTTGCACCTCATAGGTTCTTGTTGAGGGTCAAGTGAGTCCATCTTGCACTGCTGTACAGGGATATGCCCCAGCAGCGGAAGCAGGGGAGAGTATGGCTTGATATCAGCTGGTTAGGTTGACTGGAATACAGTCTTTAGGGACAAGGAACTGATATTTCCATTGAGATGTCAGCCCGTGACCCAGAGTGTATTGTGAACTCAGGGACACAATAAAAACAGTAAGAAACAAGAACAGTTGTGTGAGTAGCAGCTCATGTAGTAGGGGCCCTAGCTGCCTGCTTGGCTTTGTATGGAATCTTACTTTCTGAAAAGTAGTAGGAAACTCTGAGAATCTGCCCAAGCTGTCTGTATCTGTCCCTAAAAATACTACACCAGAATACAGGGAATGTGGTTACCAAGAGTTTCTGTTTATAGGGAGGACCTGATCCTGGCTCCTTAATGAAATCTGGGGTGTAGCAGAGGTTTGTTCTACTGTAACAGCTGCAGTTGTCTTTAATACACGATTCATTGATAAAAGTATTTGTGTCAATTTTCTTTTCATAACATAATTCTAGCTCTTGTCTTAGTATCCCTAAGTACTCCACCATTCTGATGCTCATAACACAAGCCAGCCATGCCCATCTTTCCCACAGTCTCATTTTGATCTTCCATTGCAGAATTTGTGATTCCCGTTGGGACAACTTACTTTTGGTAAGGCCAGAATTCATATTACTGCCCCATCCTGTTCTCCTGACTGCATCATAGGAGGGATCTAATGACAAAAGACAACAGGCACAGAGGGGTTGAAATCAACTCTTCCCAGAAAAAAAAAAACTTGCAAGAATCTAGCTTTGTATCTTGGTCCCAACTGCCTTGGTATTATGCATATACTATTGGTTTTCCTCTGCCACATCTCCTGTGCTCCTGCTCCCTCACAGCCAGGCAACAGGCTGTCACTGTGACGGTCAGGACGATGCTCAGATATGACACCTTCTGATCATGAAGTAGAGTCATTGCACTCAGTGGAGTTCAGAGTGCAGCTCATCCCATCGAGAAGGAGACCCTCTTTCTCTCACCCCAAGATGACAGAAACGGGCAGGAAAGGAGGACGAAATTTTGTGTTATTCCATACAACGGACTTGAAACACACAATAAAAAAAGCTATTTTAAGATGGAAAGATAGGAAAAATAGCATCCTCTCAGGTGAAATTCAAAATACCCCTCTGGCCATGCTGGTGGGCAGGAGCGGGCACTGCCCCGTGCCCCATGGTGCCACACAGCGCAGCAGGGCTGCGCAGCTCCCTGCGGAAACATCCCAGGCACTTGCACATTCCTCCTGGCGCTGGGAAAGCCGCTGCAGCTTTGAAATTACAGCCTTCTAGTTATTGGCATGAAAAGGAAAACAGAGAGGGGACGGGAGAGGGGAAGGGAGGGGAAGAGAGGGAGAGAAAGAGGAGGAGGGAAGAGAGGAAAACAGGGGGGAAAAGAACTCATTTAATGTGCCTGGTGTTCTTTTCATTTTATTTATTTGCCTTTTTTTTTTTTTTTTTTTTTTCTAACTAGAAACCGCAAACCCCAGTGCAAACAGATCAGACTGAAAAACAAACTGCTACGGTTTCAGGCTGGTACAAAGAGCGCGGCAGGACATCTCTGGAGGAGGGAGGCACAGCCCCAGCCGTGCTGTCCCCGCTCGGTGGCCGGGCACGGAGCAGCAGGGCTGGAAACTGGCTGGCAGCCGGGCGCTGCCAGGGAACTTTATCCCCAGCTCAGTCCTTGGCAGCTGTCGTTGCTGTAAATAAGCCGCTGTTTGCATGGGTGGCATTTTCCTTGCTGGAAAACCATCGTGCAAATCCTACCACGGCTGAGCGCGCCTGGAGCTCGGGCTGCTGCTCTGTCAGTGACTGAGATCGGGAGAGCAGAGATGAGGTCCGGAGTAACCACCGGCTTTTCCCATGTCCTCTTTGCAGCCAGCCTCTGACTTTCATTTCTCCCCTGGGATATCCTTTATAAGTA
Organism: Anser brachyrhynchus; assembly: GCF_964034855.1. NCBI lineage: Eukaryota > Metazoa > Chordata > Aves > Anseriformes > Anatidae > Anser > Anser brachyrhynchus. Next base: position 6,723,554 of record NC_137718.1, read on the forward strand.
TTACCAGTAGAGCTTTTAGAGAAATGTTTGGGGAAATATTCTGAAGACAACATAGCAGTTCTGAGTTGGGAGAGAAAGGCGAAACCTCAGAGCTTTCCACAGATTGTGATGCTAATGTACATTTTGGTTACCTCAAAAATAGTTTTGCTAGTATGTGATTTTAACGGAAACATCACTTACGTGGTGATCCTGTTAAAAAGAAAGAGCAAAATTTTCCAACAAAAAAGTTATTTTCAAATCAGGAAAAAAACCTTTCCAAAAAGTAGCAGGACTCCTTTTGAAAAATTTCAGTTTTCTCTGATTTGGGTCAGAAATTTGAGGCGAATCAGCTGCCACAGATGGGTTGGTTGATTCGCATGCATCAGCATGCTTTGGGTAAGCAAATAGGCCATCATCTGGATAGATGATCATCCTCCTCCTCCTCCAGATGGAGAAACTTGTCACTGAGGAGGAGTCTGCTTTGCTCACAGTGTCACGGAAAGAATGTGGCATGCATCTCCTACAGTTTTTTTAACATTACGTGACACTGTCAATCAGATGTGCTGACCAGGTGTGTGTGCTACGGCTGTTTGGGCTTTAAAGGATCAAGGCTGGGTTCTCCAGAGAAGTTTGGCTAAGCCTGTCTGAATTTATCATTCAAAACCTCTCTGAATGGGTTTCCTTGTAGTGTACAGTTTAGGCCTTAAAATGTTGGCTTGGAAGGTCGGTGTGCATGGGACTCAGCCCAGATTTAACCCAGGTTTAGCATGCCTCAGACGAGTCCCTTTGCCTCGGTTTCCACATATAGAATGTATTGCAGAGTGATGGGTGGGCATTTATAGGGACAGTCATGTTAGGATGTTAGGATGAAGCTCAGTTTTGACTGCGACTTCGCACCAGTGAGAAGGGTTAAACATCAGAGCAATACAGGCATTGCTATTGAAACAACGTGTTCACTCAGCTAGCGCAAGTTTCCAACTCTTTCTTTCTCTCTCTCTCTCTCAAAAAAAAAAAAATCCAAATCCACTAAGCTATTTTTGTTTTGTTTTCACAAAAATCCGTGCAATGTGAAAGAACCACATCAGCCCTCCCAGCTTCCAGGCCCAGACTCTAAAGCTGAACGTGTTTAAAACAAAATGGAAAAGGCAGAGCCAGGGAACCTATCCAGAGACTCGAGTTTCTGCAAAAACAATATCGTTCCCAGGACCTGACGCCCAGTGGCTTGAAGAGATCCTACAGAACTCCAGCCAGACGGTTAGTTACAGGGAGAATCTTATCTGTCATTAAAACCACTTGGATTTTACACCAAAACTTGCCGAGCTATGGAAATTCAATTAAAAGATTTGGAATGAGGTTCTTTTCTGATGTAAATCAGCAAATAGCTACAGTGAAGTAAGGGGCCAATTTATACCAGCAAAGGATCAGGTCCCTCAGTCCATTTTAGACTCAAAAGACCCAGTGGAACAACAGTCCTATGACAAATGTGTATTCAATACAAAATGGAATTAAAGAGCACAAAATAAATCATAGATGCTTTCAAGAAATGTCATTCTGCAGCTGTCTGGTTTATGTCCAGAAATTCCCCAGAATGAATGCATACTCTATTATGAGTAAGGTAAAGGATATTAATAATGCTTTGCACTTTCACAGCACCTTTCAACTAAGGATCTCACAGCTTTGCAAACGTTCATACTCACAACACGCCTGGGAAGAAGGTTAAATATCGTTTTATTTATTTACATGCATAAACGCTCTTTCCTCAGCCTTAGCTGCCTTTTACCAGACGAAGTGCCTTTCCCAGAAATCCGACTGTCGAACACACCACGTGGCATTGGTCTCTGGACCTTTCCTAACCATTGCCTATACTTTCTCCCCCCAGATCTTTCCTCGGCTCCTACCTCGCCAGCCTCTGTACCATTTGGACGTCCTCATCCTCTTCTGTGCAACACACTTTTCAAAGTCTATTGATTCCTCTGGAATTAGATGTAAATGAGAAATAGCACAGTGGTGGAACAGTCTGCTAGGCTACACAGAAAGCCGGGAAAAGGCTTAGGACATGTCAAAATCAGTAAGATCAAGTCTGGCCATCAGGCAGGCTGTCCTGTAAAGATCAAGAGATGAGCTAAAGGATCCAGATCTCTGCAGCTTCTTCTTGTCAGACTGCCCGGCACAACAAAGGAGGGACTTGATGTGGGGAAGAAGATGAGGAGAGTGTGTCCCATGCATCTCCTGGATGAGTTTTGGGGACAGGGAGGAGGAGAACAGCTGCACTTTGTACTGTGTAAGTGGAGGAGGTACGGCACTGCAGGAGGGAAGATAAGGCAGGCCCCACCGAACCACTAGCCCACCTTCACAGACCCCCCCATCTCTCTGCTTGAATGCTACTTTGTTCCTGTTCCCCATACCTCTGGATCATATTTAGTCTAAATAGACTAATAGGCTTAAATATTGCTGTGGGCTAGGGACAGACGGACAGACACCCACAAGCTCATTTCCCTAGGAAACCAGGCTTAAAATCCCCAAGCAGACTTCTACACCACAAGAAGACCATCCCAGATGCCTAGCAGTTGTTTAAGCTTGAATGCAGTCCAATGAACAAGCCATTAGGGAACCTGCGTTTAAGATATGATGTATTAGAGAGCAAACCCTCTCTGATAAGCTTTAAAAAGTTTTTTTACAAATTAAAAGAAATGGTGCTTTATAAATCTGAAAGCTTGGGACAGAGGGGAGAAGCAAGGGGGGGTGTTTCAGCTGAACAATAGGCTCACAGTCCCGGTACTTCCTGAGCTGCTCAGTGAGTGCTGACAGCCCCTTCATCCTGCTTTCTCCGTAGGAGCTTTTTCAGTCAAGCCAGATTCAGGCACTATTTTGTGCTACTAGCCTGTCCAGGAGACTGACGGGCACTGGGCCTGTCGATATCCTCCTTTTTGAGTTGTTTTCTTTTTCTTCCAGGATGGATACAGTGGGTCTGGGTCGTTTACGGGCCAACCACTTTCTAGGCACTATAGTAGGATCTTCCCTGAAACGCCATCTCTGCTGGCGTAGGACCCCAGTTTCCAAGCATGGTTGGGAAGGAGCCGCGCGGCGTATTTATTGTGTTCATGGCATCACTGGCAGCAGCGGCAGTGCTTTCCCAGCCAGCAAACTGTGCAAAACATGTCCAAAACGTGCAGCAAACTCACGGGAGCATCTGGATTCCCCAGCATGGTAGGAGCTAAGAAGTAAAGAGAGTTCCCCAGTCTCTACCTAATGGAGCTGACACCTCCAAGGAGATTAGGCAGCCAAAAGATGGAAAGTGGCTTGTCCTACGTCAAGGGGACAGAGCCAGGAAGAAAATAAAGGTGACTAAGTCTCCCAGGTCCCGGTGAATTGTCTCACTGCTTAACATCACTGCCTCCATTTCCCTTTGAAACACACTGGCAGCCTCTGCCCCAGTCTGCCCTGCTGGCTGGGCTGAGTAGTAACAACAGCAATAACCGCAGCCATTGAGCGATTCTGTACCAGGGAATCCTGACGTGCTTTACAAAGAAAGGTAGAGTGACTCCAGCTCACATGACAAAAAAAGACCTCCCAAAATGAAATACAGAATGAACTGCTCCTGAATACCTTCTTATTTGGTTAGGGAGCACAGGCATTTCATTAGCAGGCAGGACTTGGCCTTACAAATTGCAGTGTAGCAAATCAGGGGAAGGAGGCTGCAAATCTGCAGCGGGCTATGGAATCCATGGGATTCTCCACACAGAATACATTCTGGTTTTTGCAATGAGTCCTCCCGCTTCAGTAGGAAGAAAGATCCTGGCTTAGTGGCTGGAATTTAAATTAGCGTCTCTAAATGGGGAAAGCAGAACCAGGTGTCCTCAGGGATCCAGACTTGTGATTAATCTAAGTGGTCACTTGGGGTCTATTTTGTGGCAACTGGTTTAGAGAGGGAGAGAAAGAAAGGAGGGCATGGGACCGCACCGCTTTTCCTCCCGAAGCGAGGTAGTGTGTGGTGTCTAGGACTGGCACTATTCTGGTATCCTGGAAAAATCCCAACGTAGGCGCATGGGAACAAAAAACACTACTGCTGCAAACCAAACATGTAAGCAAGACCTGCCAAACTGCTGAGCGTCCAGCCCTCACACTCCTGTCATTTAACCTGCTGGAGATCGCATTGAAGAGGTGGAGTTGTGTTTAAAGCCAGTTGGAGAGAAGAAACCTAGACTGTGGGTTTCTGGAGGGGCAAAGAAGCCAAAAACACCTCCAGCTCCTCCTAGAAACATTAGATGGATTGTTTTAAATCATGGCAGCAAACAGAAAGGTTGTAGAGTCAGCAAGGGCCCACTCTGGCTCAAAGTGTAAGTGCTAAATGCTCAATACACACCCTGCAAAACTTTACAATGTCAGCAGCACCCTAGGTACAGTTTTTCTTAGCACAAAGCAGTAATACTGTGGGTGCTGTCATTCGTTTGCAGGAGGCTGCACACTGTGGCAGAGATGGTGGAACAGAGGGGGAAAGCAGAACAGAGTGCGAGGAATCCTCTGGCCTATTCAAACTATTTGTGCAAATTAGTACTTGGCATCCCTTAACAATTCGCCTATGGCACCCAGGTATGAGCCACATGGAGTTCTGTGTACAGAGACCTCAAAATCTCATCCGCAGTATCAATTCTCTTGCAATGATTTACTTTTCAATTTACTATTTCTGCTAATTAAAATAATTAGTTAGTATGTATGCCATATGTCAGGCTCTGTGTCATTCACAGCCAACGTTACTATGGCTGTTCTCATGATTATGTAAGACTTTCCAGTGCCTTCCAGCACAAAACTCATTCGTTTCTGCTTCAAGACCACAATGTCCTGCTCCTTCTGCTACAGAATCACCAGTATGTGGATCATATGTGGAATTAGGTAATTCTAAGTCTCTCCAGTAAGAGGAAGCAACTAGCTGAGTACAAAATAATTTCAAAATAACTTCTATGGTACAGCCCCATTTTCAGACTATCTGGTTATTTCACAATTTAGAAAACAAAAACAAAACCAAACAAAACCCAACACATTTATTATCAAACAACTCTGCATTGCTATGAACCTGTTTTACCGATGAGGAACTGACACGGTGAGCACAGACCAGGCTTGGAACAACATTGGGTTTTGACTCAAAGTCAACTCCAACCAAGGGAGAAGGGACTACGTGAGAGCTGGATTTACACGAGGAACCTGAGGCAGAGCATGCATGCGAAGAGGAGGTTTAACTTGGGCAATCACTGGAAGTAGCTGAAAGCCCAGTTATGCGTTGCTATCTGTAAGGAAATACACACCAAAGCGTTCAAACTTTTCCAGTTTAACTCCTGTCCTAGATCCAGTTTTGGATCTGAGCACCGTGTTGAAGCTCGCTTCGTCCCAATGTCAGCCAGGATCTGGAGCCTAACAGAGTGCATGCACAAAACTAGGGTGCAGGATTTCCAAAGGGTGACCCGAAGGAGCTGCTACACACAGCGGCTCTACAGCCTGCAGCTCTGCTCCCCCACTCGCAGGAGGGCTCTGGCCTCCCAAACTTGGAGTCACTCCCAGTTTGCTTTGAGCTACAGGCGACAGCCCCCAGTTGCGCGAGCAGGGCTAGAAAAACATCCCCGAGCCGTGCAGCGGTGGAACTTCCTGATTCACGTCTGAGCTACCCTGCGCAGTGCTTACAAAGACACATTATAAAGAAAAGGAGGAAGTAGTGAGAATTTTTCTGTTGTTGTTGCTTTTTTTAATAACGGCAGCAGAAGTCCCAGTGCGCAGCCCGTGATGAAGACTGTGTCCTAAGAATCCCTCCCCGAGGCAGCTTTGTAAAGCAGTCACTTTCCAGTCAACACGCACAGTCACCCACACGTTGCTGAGCCATGCGGGGCTGCAGACGTGAAGAGCCACACGCAGACAGGCATACTACAGAGCAAAAATGCAGACATACGATCATATGTTGTTAAAGGCATGCTTCTGAGCACCCTTCGCACAACCAAATGCACGTTCATCTAAAGCACACACGCCAATGTGCACAAGTACGCTCACAGCACTCCGCAGGCACGGAAGCAAACGGGGCGGGAGGAAAGTGAAGGGTTAATGTGTTTGCTGCATACATGTACTGAAAATGCACGGAGACAAATGGAGAAGTAAAGAAAAAGAAACGCACATTCGCAGAGAAAAAAGCTAGACGCAGCAATACACACATAAGAGAAAAGGGAAGGGAAGACACACATGCGCACACTTTGCAGCAAACATTTTTACAGCATTTGCCCATTTAACTCATTATCAGGAAACACATTTACTCTTGTCTTAGGAAACAGCAAAAGTACTTCCAAGAGCTTTTCATAGGAGGGACTGCACCCCAGCAAACATGTAACCCCCCCACATGTGCAAAAACATTGCTTGCCGTGCACCCCAGGCAAAAAAATAATAGCTCTTTTGCTGGGAGAAAAGGAAGGATAATGGTTACTTAGAAAGTGCTCCAGACAAGCTGTCAGGTTGAATTCAGAGAACTGGAGTCTACTCTGGGACAGCGCTGGCTCAGGGTGATCCCTTGTGAGTTGGGTTTCCTGCCTGCTACAGCTTAAAGACAACGATTCTTTGTTTCCAGTTTTTCTGGTGAAAAAACACACGCCTGCCTCCGAAGAGGGTCAGGGAGAAAGCAGACAAAACACTAACTCTGGAATTTCAAAGGAAAACAATTAAAAAAAAAAAGAAAAAAGAAAAATCCAAGAGTGCTAGCTACTGTCTCTCCTGAAATCATAAATCCCTGCTTTGGCCACACAGTCACAACAAAAGAAGCACCAAAAAAGCCTCCCCTTTTTCTGCTACTAGGCTAAAAATGGATAAGGGATATTTCATCACCGGGCACACAAATATCATCAGCAAACCCTTTAGCGTGTGCAGTTAAGAGGGCACAAAGCTGCAACTGCTCTTTCTCTGACACGAATAAGACCGGAGGGCTTATAACCTTTGCTGCGAACAAGGGGCCTTGCTGACATACCCAGAAGAAGAGTTTACTGAAACTGGTCAGTAGTTTTCACATGGCGACCTTTCAGACCTGAAAAAATGGGCTTTTCAAGAGAAGAATTTTATGCAGGAGTTTGAGGTTACTTCCCTGTGGGAACCGTGCTGGTGCAATCATGCCGCCTGTGCCGCCCGTTCGCCCCTCTCCCTCCTGTCCCCAAAACTTTTGAACTTGTCACCCGAAATGGTCACCAGATTTGACAATCAGGAGTGCTGAAGAGTTTTAAAGCATTCCTACCAATTTAAAAGAAACTGCTGGGAAAGAGAAGAGATCAGAGAAGATTGCAGCCCAGACTGGGAGAGAAGCTGCAGCTTGGACTCATTTTGTAAGGTACCAGGGAATCTGCATGAGAGGGATGTCATTAATGCTCCGACATCAGGAAACTCTTCCCTGGGAACTCATAATGAACACTGGTACAAGCCCGCGGGAAACCACGCTGTGTGAGTTTCAGAGCCCACTGGTTTATCTTTTTTTAATTTGCCAACAACTGAATAAAACATACAAGCAAATACAACTTATATCCAAACAAAAATACTTACTGTTCACGAGCGCTTTTATAATGCAAACCTAAACACGTAACAGCGATGGACAAAATCCTTAAGATTTGTATCTTACATTCATGTATTCACAAGCAAATCCTGTATATCTTTGAAACTCCAGGTAGTGCACCAGCTTTTTCTATATCCTTCTGCAAAGGCAGATATTTGCTAGAATTTAGGTTGGATTTATGAGACTTCAGGCAGTCCTCATTTACCGCTGTTGTAAGCTAATTATATTGCCTTAGGCTGATCCTGATGCATGCAGGGATAAAGACCCGTGCTGAACCCAGCCTTATAAACAAGATCATATGTAACCTGTAGCCTGGAAGCAAACAGCCACACAGAATCGCTCCCCTAAATTCTCACATGCAATGTGCTGGCGTTGCCCTTATCAGCCGAGCCTTCCTTCACCCCACTTTGCTGCCTCACTGCACAAATACCTGCTGCAGCGCGTCCCAGCGTATACTGCTAAGCACCACACACGTTGGGTTAGACACGTGTGATTTTACACATCAACACTTAACGGCTCTACCTCTTCGGAAATTGCCAGCACTCTCCTGCTAAGAGATCGGCACCTGGGTTCAAACCCTGCACAGCGTTTAGGCTTGTATGCTAACCACGTGAGCTATGCAGACCCCAACATGCATGAAAGTAAGCATGGACTTTAAAAATGGGTTGGACTGAGGCCTGAGCCCTCACAAGCATACAGGACACAGCCCTCTGGCCTTCTAAATGTCGTCGTATGTGAATACACTTTCCATTTCCCTATGGAAACCTACTTAAATGACACCATTCTGAAGGCAAGCAATTTAAAATCTCCAGGGACTTAGGCAGATAATGCAGCCTCAGATTCTTCTCCCGTGTCTCCAGTACCTACAGCAGGTCAGTCATTACTCCAAACAGTCACGGAAAATGAAACAGACCATCTCTCTCGTGGAGTGCTGGGAGAGGGACACAAATCTTTCCATTCAGCAATGAGAGCAACCTCGTTTCATTTTCCAGAAAATAGTTCTCTCGCCAGAAAATACTGGTGATTTTCATTACAGCAATTTATTTCTCAAAGGCAGCTGAAGACAATTTGTACCAATGACGCTAAATACCATACTTTTGAGTGTTTATGAGGCTGAGGAGCAAAGACGCTTGGGCAACAACAAGAGTCCTTTGAACACGACCAGGATTCTACCTACACGAATCTGCGAACAAAAGAAATATGCTTTATGCACCTATGCACCAGACATATAAATTTACAGTATCTGTTTCTGTCCTGACAGCAGTTCAAGTCCCCTAAAGAAGTGCTACGGGTTCTTCTGGCACATGTGTAGAACTGGCATCGCAGAAGAGAAGTGAGGGGGCAGAAAACGGAAAGAAAAAAAGGAGTAAAGCCTGCAGCTGCAGCCAGACAGGGCAGTTCTGTCTCCAGAGCCATGGCACGAAAGCCAGGCCTGTGACAGCAGGGCTGCCCTCGCTGACTGTCCTTGCTGCTATGCCCACAGCAAGGTGGGGAGGGCAGAGCCTTATGCAGCTTCCCTCCCAGGCTCTGGAACATCTGCATCTGCCTGTGCTGCAGCCGTACCTTTTATTGCCACGTAGGCTGGCTTTCACAGTCTGTGCATGGAATATGTTGCATACAGTGGAAGCATACGCAAAGCATGCCTTTGCCCCTGGAATTTGCACAAGTAGGATATTTGCATTAGCTATGTGCTCTTGGAGAGTGTGCAAGCAAAATTACGGGAGAGTGAAGAAAACATCATTTCTTCCTGTCTCTGACATGCATTGTGCTATTCCATCACCTCCTCCTGCTCTGCTTTTGTATCCTCGAGGGAAAGTGGCTAGAAAGCTTTGATTGTCTGTTTTCGTTCACAGGCATAGAGAGAAGAAAAATTTACAGGGTTACTGTAACCCTGAATCTACAGGGTTAGATTCATAATGCATTAACATAAAAAAAAAAAAAAAAAAAAAAAGAGTTTAACCTTTTGGGAAGCTAAGTTGACAGGAAAATACTTAAGAAAATAATCGTGATTTTTAACCTTAAATTCCTTTTCACCATCATTGTGAAGCCAGCCCATTAAAAAGCCTTAGAAGGAAGCAAAGAAAATGTTATTTTCTAATGGACTGGACCAAGACTGAGAAATTCTAAGTCCAGTTTTATGTCCATCACAAGTTATATTGGAGAAGACACTCAACTCTGCTCCCCCGATTCCTTATCTGTCAGCCTGTCATGTTCACATGTCTCTTATCCTGTCATCTTATCTCACTAATAATATTTGGAGCATGAATCATTTACAGTAAATTGAAATCGGTCAGTTTATGCTAGAACAGTATTCAAACGTTAAATGAAGGCGAAGGAAATTTATGCGCTGTAGGATGAAATGGAAGAGTAAAAGATGGGATTTCAACATTTCTACACTAGTTCTTAATTTTTATTTGAATATCCCATGGGTGCGTTTAGTCCTTTATTGACACATGATGAAAGTACCATGTAAAGTAAAAATGCCTGGCTGACAGAAATCAAATGCAAAGTTCTTTCAGCTGCACTAAAGAAACACACTGGAGGGTAGTAAAAAGTGGAAGGAGGGGGAGGAACATTTTTCCCCTCAAATTTCTTTCTGCCCGAGTGACTGTAGGCCCAACTCGGAAAGATAAAGGGTATAAAAAATTCAGAGGAGTGCAATTTTACATGGAGCATTTCTCTTTAATAAAAAATCACAGCTTTCTTCCCTTTATGTTTATCAACCACCTGGCCTGAGACAGAAAGAGCATGGTCTTGGATGCATGTGTTTATGGGGGAAATTGTGGGGGAGCACGTGCATGTGTGCCTGCTTTATTCAAATAGGAGCTAGCCAAGCTTTTATTAATTTTAAATAGATGACTGTTAGCATCAAAACAGTCAGTCACAAAAAAACCTGACTGGCTTTGTCTTTGTAATGTACCATATTTTATCAACTAATGCCTGCCTCATAAAGAGAGAACAGCATGCCAGGGAACAGAGCGCTCAAGTGGATGGTTATGTATTGGACAAAAGAAGCTGCTGCAAAAAGCAGCACTGATATTGTGTCCAGGGTCTAAGACAGATGTTGGAGATGAAATGCAGTGTGGTACAACACGAGAGAAGTGCTGGCTCTGAGAGCAGTGCTACTCAATGAAGCAGCCAGACACACCATGCAGAAGCTTGTTAAATGTGTGATCTCAGTTTGCTGTAGCCTTTCAGTGAAATCGGGTTTTGTCTTTCTCCAGCTGCTTACATAAAAGACTTTCTGCTTTTCCCCACTGCTCTTTGAAATACAAACTTGTGGTTCATCAATGAAGCCATGTTCTCCTGAAAAGCATAGAAATGTTCATATACTAGGTGAGGAAACTGTCAGAATGAGAGTACACATTAAATTTCACACCTTCACCTCAATTTTTTTTTTCAAATGGAAGTGCTGAATACTGTTTAGTGAACGAAAACAACATCCCTGCACTTGCACTAAGCGAAAGGAAGACCAAAGTCAAGGCTCCTAGTCCCACATGGCAAGTTAGTGAGCACAGGAACAGATTTTTGCACTATAACACCCTGCTTGTCCCTTACCAAGTCAGCTGTCTGATTGTGACTTACTGTCTTAGCTAGGTAAGGGATGTGTGTCATACTCATTACAACAACTGTCATTATTTTATCATCACTGAGAATCCATTCATTAAAAATAAGAAAAAGGAATAGAACTGCAGCTGTGGAGGAAAACCTGAAAAACCTGACTGAATGATATAAAAATAAAAAAATATATTTTATTGATATAAAAATATCAAAACCCTTACAGAGCCCAAAGTGTTTCATTAACCTCTAAACTTCAAGGTTTCTGAACTCCATCTATATAATCCATGAATCTTCAGAATTTCCAATAGATTAAAGATTTGGGAATCTACTGTTATTTGAAAAAGGAAATTTAAATGTTTCAAAATGAAAGTGGCAAAAGAATACACTAGGTCTTCTTTGCTGGTTGAAACTAGCGGACAGATTTATGAATGGTTTTGGAAGACCTGAGTGGCTTTTATTCTGTATTGGAGTCTGTTGTGAGAAAATTTTATCCAGTCAACTACAAATTTACGCAGAGAGGAATACTGTCTCAATCCTTGCTGCGTATCTGAGATTTAAAACTGTTTCACATAAAGAACAGACAAAATGCCATCAGCTCATCAATTCAGTAATACACAAGTGTGAAAATGACAGATATAAATTTTATGGCACATCACTGGCCAGAGAAGCAGAGATGTGACTTTCAGCATGGACGGGGCTTGCAAACTATTCCATTTTAAACAGGTCGTGCATGCACTGATCACAATGTTTTCATGCCAAGGACATTATAAAAAAGGCCTACTTTTTAACCCAACTAAAAACAATTCTACAAGCACAGGAAGCCAGGACATTTCTATGCAAAAGACTGACCTTCTTTGGTGGCAAGACGTGAGGAAGCTTCTGTGTGGGATGGAGTATTGTAGACCAGCAGTGAGCTACCTGTAATGAAAAGAAAAGGAGTTATTGCACTTTGAATGTACTCTGCCAGTGGGGGAATCATTCAGCCAGGTAGAAAACACTATTTCTGGGATCTAAAGACCAAATTTTTCTGGCAATTAGGCACACAGTTTCTATGACAGGTAAGAAGTTCTTTTAAAAGTGTTGTAGCTGTATGTCACGTATGTGCTACTGTTTCTGCACTTGCAGTCAAAACCAAGACATTTGCCTCCTTCACAGAGCACTTTAAGGTCCTCTGTTGAAAACTGATATAAAAGGGGGAGGTTGTATAGTACATTTATACAGGTACAATATGTAACACAACAGAGCCTCTAGAAATTACAGTGGCACAGACTATAGTACAGGATAAGGAAGAAGCTTTCCTCACCCTTTCTCGCTATGATAGAGAAATTTCCTGTTTGAGGAACACAGTAGAAGTGACATGAATTGCACTGTCAGGATCTGAACATTTTTAGAGCGTCACATGCTTGGTTTTGGGCTGACAGCTGCACAAATCTGATTGGTATTCCTGCATCTGCCATGCTTTGTGCAAGGTAGCTTTCTTGGTTCAGAGCAGTCTTTCCATCGAGTCCAACTTGAAACAAAAACACTCAAGAGGAGCACAAAAAAGAACTAATTGGAAGGGTTTTTGTTTTGCACTGGCTGTGGTGGAAACGTTCCTTCCTAAGCATTGTACTTTGCCTCTCCCACAAACTCTTTTGGAAGTGGAGGAAGAGGCCCTGTGAGCTCTTGGAAGCCAGCATGTAATACACATTTCATGGTTGTCTAGTTATATGTGTTTACACTACATAATTTCTAGGCTCACTTTTCCTACAGCTCTTTGAAAAAGTTTCCACTGCATCAGGCAGTGACATTCTTAACAAGGGCCAGGGCCCTTCGCAGTAAGGACTGATGCTGCGACCTGGAGCGGGGCAGCAATCCTGCTGCGGGATGGGAGGGGTGAGAAGTGCTCTCACGGACACTTTCTGCTCTTCATATCTACATGTCCCTCTATTCAGTGAGACTCTGTCCAAGTTAAGGTCCTTCAAAAGCTTTGTCCTAGGCAACACGTAGCAAACTACAGATTTCTGTTTATGATATGCTGCCCCTGAACATCTCCAGATTTTTTGGCAGGACCAGGAATACCTCTTTTGCAGGTACCATAATGCTAGGTGATTAGGATCTTGTGACTAACCCACGCAGTCCCCACATTCCTCTAATCCACATGATCCCAAATAGCACTGACCTCACTTGCCCCTCAATAGCATTCACAGTATGTCTTACTTTCCTGTGAGAGCTGAGGATTAGGCATTTCCCTGCCAGAAGTAATAGCCGTTGCAGGTGTTGGATCTTATTAGTCCTGTGTTCTTGTGTTCCTATAGATTTCTTTTCTTCCCCAAAAGCAAACAAAGCCAAAGACATGCAAGCATGTACACAGAGGTAGAAGGTATTGAAAGCCAGGGCTGCACTAACTGGGAAAACAAATCCTACTCATAAAGACCGGAGGATGGATGCTGCCAGAGTCTGCAAGTCAGCAGATGTTTTGGAAGACCAGGATGGATAACATGGTAAACTAAGAGGGAGAGTTCAAAAGATCCCTGAGATACCTTGAACATGAGGGTTTCAGATAGCTATAGTGATTGTTAGAAATATTTAGAGAGCGTGGCTGGCGTTTTGCTGCTGCTGGAGGAGCTGCAATAGCTTTGTCCACCTAACTCATGTTTTCATCACGTGGTTTCTGGCTTTGGTGCTTCTTTCTTGAATATCTGTGGGGAAACTCCTGTCCACCACTTTCCCCTTTTCAGGTTATTTGAAGTGGATCCTGAATGCAAGACCCAGCCTAGCTTGCCCCAGCCAGACAGGGAAGTGCTGGGGAATTCAGAAATGCGGCTTTCAATGACTAAATAGGCTGCAAATGCCTGGGGTGGGGGTGGGGTGATGAATAGCACTGAACAAGCTTGTACGATCAACCTATGGCTACTTTATGCTAAAAAATGCAGCCCAAACCAGTGGAAAGGGACAGCACCTCCCCCAGTTTAATTGCTAAAAGTTCTCACCT